>NC_092815.1:87385531-87658031 GCF_023375885.2 Dermacentor andersoni
TGTGGCACCTTTTTCTGATCCTGGTATCACAAGACCACTTTAGACTGGTGAAGCCCGATCCAGAGAGAAATTTTAAACCACAATTGGCTCACTCCAGCAGCTTGGGCAAAGGAGCCAATTGCAACCGAGAAATCTAATCCTGATTGGGCTCGATCGCGATCAAAAGTGGCCATGAGACACTGGTATTGTTTATTGCATTAGTTTCGTACGTTTAACATTTTCTTTAAGCAAAACTAAACTACAACAGTTAATTAGTATGTATGACCTTTAATCACGGAAGTAGTCGTATCAGCAGGGCCAAACTGGCTGCCACCGCACGGCCTATGCCGCGAGCCCTAGGAGCAAACATCTGTCGCCACGGTCACTCCACTGTTAATACAAGATTTGATTTTTGATTTTTTTTTCAGAATGTTGCTGCGCACAGTTTCTTGTACTCAAAGGAGAGAGAGAAAGTGAGATAAAAAGGAAAGAAAGGATGAAAAAAAGAAAAATCCAAGGACATCTAAGCATTTCTTACGAGTTGTGAATGCGAAAGCATTAATGTCCAATTGAACGCCGCTGAGCGGTCAGAGTTTTGCCCCGAGAGTAATGTACTAAAGTGGTATGTGCTGCCCGAACCACCAAGCGGCAGCAGCCTGCGGTGCTGGCTCGAGCACCGTGCACCAACGTTCGGGACAGAGGGTGACATGGTGTCGCAGCGATGCCCTCTCCCCTCAAGCAACACCTGGCAGGTGTCCTCTTTCACCCGGTCTACACTGTCGAGTTGCGCTCGTGACGTGGCATTGCAACCAATGGGACTGTAGGTGCCGTTTCGCTGCTATAGACAACAGAAGCCAGCTTTTTTTCGCTCAATGGGCCATTTGACGCTTTCGCTGCTGTAGAAAACAGAAGCCAGCTTTTTTGCTCAATGGGCCGTTTCACGCTTTCGCATTTAAAAATATCCACATTGGTTATACCAGAAAGTATGGTTTTGTGTGTGTACAGCCAAAGCTCGATATAATGAAACAGGATATAACAAAACAATGGATATAACAAAGTAAGTGAATTTCCCCTTGAAATCCAGATAAGGTTCATATTGCAGTACATCCAGTAATGGATATAACAAAGTAATTTTGGCTGCGCTTCCAACTGTGTTATAAAAAGGTTTTATTGTATAAGTCGCCCCGTTGCATAAGACGCACTGACGAAAATTTTAAGAAAGAAAACAAACGCGACCTATAATCCAAAAATTATGCTACTGCATTAAACCTACATTGGTAGCAAAAACAGCACGCCTTATTCCATCTGGAACCATACAGGTACTTATACTGATGTTTCAATACTTACAAAACTCTATATCATCCACAGAAAGCTTGCGAACACAAGTGGGAAAAGAGAAAAAACCATTAGCTTCACTAGAAAACACATAAGGGGTATCCTAAGTCATCAGCTTCTTACATTAAAACAACTAGGCAACAGTCAGCGCTTACAAGTAGAGGTGGACATAAAAGCCAGTAGCACACCTGTTGAATTCGGAGTAACCAAATCACTTTTTTAATCACTTCGCTGCTGCTGCTTTTGCTCTTCCAAAATTTTTCAGAGTATGTTTGATGCTAACAAATTCCATTCCTCTGAGATTTTGCAAGGAGGATGTTTCCCAGCGTTCTTACCACACATGGCCAAGTGGAACTGTGCTAGTCTTTTTCACAGTGCTAAATTACTGCTCGCACTTTGAATTGCTGTGTGGTATCGGCAAAATACCCAGCATCACTTCGGTTGTGTACTGCTTTAAGAATGCTTGAAGATACTTTTGTGCTCATGTTGCTTGCTTAAAGCCAAGAATGACAGTAGGCCTACACAACGCCAAAGATAATGATGGAGAGTCTAGGGTTGCTAGTTGCATAATGTGGCCTTCGCTCGCCAACTGAATGAGACTAGGGTCACTAGGGCACCCACCAACCCCGTCAGCATAAGCAGTGGCACTAAAGTCTTGTAAATGTTAACGAAATACTGCAACTTCTGGGAGATTTTCTGTTAACCGTACAACAGGAAGAAATGGCCAAAATCCAGGAGTCCCCCAGATAATCAAAGAGACTTGGCAGGTATGCAGTAGAAACCATCTGCTACTGCCAGTGATGCCCACTTCCCCCAAGTTCCGTCTACTGTTTTTAGTTGCACTGACAGTTGTATACAGGTTGTTGAACTAACTTGGGCAAAGCATCGCCCCCTCCACAGTCTTTCTTCACTCGTTCGAAAAGGAAAGAAAAAATGCCTGCGCTGCATCAAATGCTGCCTCCAGTCCCATACCACATTCACACGTCGCAGCTACTTTTTCGTTGAAGAATTTGTTATGTAGTGAAGAGGGACACTATAGTGGGGCCATCCTCTCCAGCACTTTCTAGTGGGTTAATCTCTCCGGCGCTTTTGCTCAGGGAACACCGCTCATGTATAAAGAGTCTGTGCCCTGCTTAAACGGTGGGTCCCAAACGCTGGCGACTAATAGGCGGTGTGGTTACAAGTGGTGGAGGTGCAGGGTAACGATTCCCGTACCTTAGAAGAGTAACCCCTTTTGTCACTTTGTCCAGCGCAGTCACTGACAGCCTGTTCAATCGATCTCTGTGCATGGAGCAGCCATTACTCATTCATTCCAACTTACATTTCAAGGCACTAAACGCGCGGCACGTTAGCAGGCAGGCTGTCAGGTGGCATTTAAAAAAAATTTCATGTACTTTTAGAAAGGCTGAAAAATAAACAGGGCAGTTATCTTCGCATAGATGAAATAATCCAATGTCTCTGAACAAGCGCTGCAACCTTTGTACTGAAGATCTTTTGCTAGAGTTAATATTTAAAAAGTTCATTAAGCAATCTTTGCTAATATGACAGGCTCCATGACAGGCTCAGAACAATACTGCAGCAAATATGACAGGCTCCATATGGCTCAGAACAACACTGCAGCAATTCCACACGCATCGCGCCTATGTTTTTTTTTTATACTCGGCCCAAGTCAGTCAAAATAACCTGTATAAGTTGCAGTGTATACCAGCTAGCCCGCAATGCCATGGAACACTAATTATTTGATATCGAAACAGAGATTGTCCACAATACAAAAGGACGCAATTACTATTAATCTTTCATGCCTGCTCAATTATTTGAACTTCCCATCACCTATTCCATAACGATGAGACATAGCAATGCATAACTTTTCTTGCTCGAAAATTGCTTAGACATATTACAAAATTAAAATGTGGAAACCTAGTCCTTACCTTCTTAATCTTGTTTCCATCAAATAAATGAAAATACAGTCCTGAAAGAATATTTTGATGGTCTAAACAGATTTAGCATAACCCTTTAGTATCATTTTTTTTTAATGCCGTCTTTTGTGTAACTCAAAATACAAGCCCTGAAAAACCTTATAAATTAAGAGGAAGGCAAGAAAGGTAAAGCGTGACTCACTGATGCCTGTGCCCTCTGGGCATCCTCTTCCGTGTCAAATGTCACGAATCCATACCTACGAAGAGAGAATGTGCAGCTCATGTTTGAAAAACAAACACCCACATCTAAGACAAGACAGATTAGGTACCACACGTGATACTTATGTAGAGAAACAGTGTGGCATCTGCACAATCACTGCTTGGTACTTGTCTAACGTCGGCAACAGCTTCACCGTACATCCACTTTCACAAAGTGGAACAGAGGCAGGTTCCCCCCCTCTATGCATTTTTGCCGAGTGGTGCACTTCTGGGGATGATCTTGTGCGCAAGCCCTTGCGTGTGTCGTGTTTGGCGCAGTGGACGATTTGGTGCACTCTGCACGTGAACACCTGATTAGCGTTGCAAGTCAGTGCCACAGTCACGAGTACTGAAGCAGGCACAAGAGGATGAAAGAGCATGATTGCAGCACTGAAACAGGGTAGAAAATTAGTTTCGTTCTCAGCGCGCGTGATTGCGTGACAGGAAAACAAGCAGACGAAACAAGTCCATCTCTCTTGCTACGGTACGAATTAAAACAAGAACACACTGACATTCGGTTTGTACGTTATATTATTAGAAAATAAAAAATTAACTTATGCGGTTTTAAATGCCAAAACCATACTCTGATTATGAGACACGCCGTAGTGAGGGGCTTCAGAAATTTGGACCACCTGGGTTTCTTTAACGTGCACCTAAATCTAAGTACACGGATGCTTTCGCATTTCGCCAGGTGCACTTGTGTGGTTGATGTCGACTCACCGGCTGGCAAGGCGGGGCCCGCGAGGAGAAGCGCAAACGGTATTTGGTTTCTAATTTAAGCTCTTCCCGCAGCACGTAGGGATGTAATACTTAGCAGACATGATTGTTAGTGCACATTGTATGCACTGCGCTTGTCAGCTCAAAATGGCTAGACCTGGTGAGGGGCCCTTTAAAGAAAAATTATGCGGATCCCAGGTACTGTGGGCATCGGCACTTCTTGCGCCTGCAAGAAGTGCCGATGCAAGAAGTAGCATTTGTTTCTTTCGGGGATGGGTGGAATGAATCAGATAAATTCGATGCATTTCTTTCGGCTCAATCGCCGAAAATTCACTGTGTGACAACTGTACAAGATTCCCGTATGAGATAGCATTCTCACAGGGTAAAGAGGTCACTCCAACACCTTTCCCCCTGTTGAGCTCTTCTGTTCCTCTCCCGCTAGGTCATGTGGCCCCCTTTCAGCGAAGTCTGACAAAAACGACGTAGGGTCTGCATAAACAGCTTCGCTGTAAAAAACTATACTGTCGTCTGTCAGGTGCTGTTTTACTCAACGATGGCAGCAAAGGGCCGTGATGGCGTATGCAACGTCACTACTCCCCGGTTGGGTGACGGAAGATTCGAATTGCGATAAAGGTATTCAGCCCCTTCAGATGCAATTTTCTCAAAAACAGGCTCTTCTTGGCACGAAAGATGCATTGCGAGGTTTCTGGAATGGTATTTAACCCTTTCGCTGTCGGACCTTTCTGGCCGTGACGCACCCCCAGTGTCGGCTTGGTTTCAGGGAACGAGCATAACAGGGAATGAACATAGCAATTTATTTTTGATTATGATTGGTATACAAATAACATAGTCAATGCAATAGGCACATTTCAGTGTTCTGCAGCTGCTGTTAGTGAACATCATCATCATCATCATCAGCCTGACTATAAAACCCGTAAACATCCGAATCTGACGATGCGGAACCCTCTTCCTCGCATGCTACTCTGTCCGAGTCCGAATCCGAACTCGGCTCGTATTCTGAATCGGAATTGAGCCACCGCTCCAATGAGCAGACGAAGGTCCCGCGCCGCTCAGCCATACGAAAGTAACCGCGCGCAGGGAGGATGCGCTTTCAGTCGCCCGCACAACGGAGAGAAAGGGGACGTTGCCTGATCAAGAAGACAGAGGGAGATGGAAAAAGGCTAAACAAAGTTCAAA
This sequence comes from Dermacentor andersoni, assembly GCF_023375885.2. Lineage (NCBI taxonomy): Eukaryota > Metazoa > Arthropoda > Arachnida > Ixodida > Ixodidae > Dermacentor > Dermacentor andersoni. The sequence goes on from NC_092815.1 coordinate 87,390,934, forward strand.
GGGCTTTACGTTTACTGCTGCAAGTTGGAAGCGAGGGCGCGGCGAGAGAGCGAAAGCAGCAATCGAGTCACTTTTTTCGGAGAGGCAACGGCACGTGCGCCTCAACTTGACGCGCCGTAGCAGACACACCAACAGAAGAAAAATAATAACCTTCAAACCAGCGGAGATGGCAGAACAACCCTTGAACCCATAACCACACGCGCGCGACGCATGATCCAGCGAACGGGGAGCCACCGCGCCACTCAGCAAAGAGAAAGTGGGGAGTGGCAGTTGCACCGTACTCTTCAATACATGGGTTAACACAGGTCGGGGCGAATATACGAACTTGTAGAAAGAGTCAACAGACGGCGTGGCCAATTCAGGAGCGCCAGCTTTGCGCTCAGGCGCGAAATTTTGAACGCACGATAGAGAACGTACCGGTCCGCCAGTGACACTGTGCGGGGGAAGCGCGATGACGTACCGGTACATCCGTGACAGCGAAAGGGTTAAACAGTCCACATCGACTTGGTATTTGCCTTTCGTGCCCTTTTAAAACTCCTTAGATGATTGTGCCACTATGTAGCGCCCTTGTTATGTTTAGACCACAGCGTCGAAACATTGCTTAGGGGTGTGTGAATACCAAATTCTTGAATACAAATAGAATGCTTAGCTTCAAATATAGAATCAAATAAGGATAAGCACATGCACTTATCAGGTTTGGTTATTTTTACATGTTGGAATATTGCAATTAGATTGTCAATGGTAAAAATATTTAAGCCTAGTAAGCCGTTATACTAAACGATTATGTAGTTCGCTTATGCTAACTAGGAAAATTGAGTGATTACCACTAGCAGTCTGTTGTTGCCAGCCTGTACCTTATTATACAACATCAAATGCCCGCGAACTCAAGACGCATTTGACCTTGTCCTGGTTGTTACTCATTGTGCTTGTTGTCGAGCAATAAGCACGGCACTGTAAGTGCACCTTCACTGTCCACGATAGGGATGGTTGATCAACATTTTTTATTCAATTAACGGTTAATCATTCATCATTTTAGACTTTAATCGATTAATCACTTTCAATGCAAGGTTCTTCAATGAATTAATAAAAATTTTTGGCAGCCACTTTAATTAAAAAGGTTGAAACACAGTCATCTATGTTTGTAGGACCCTATTTTAATGTTTGAGAGGTGGAACCAAGCTTGAAACAAGTGCAAAAAAGATTGACTAAAAAAAAAAATTATAGGGTTTTATTTTACGTGCCAAAACCATGATCTGATTATGAGGCACGCCATAGTGGAGGACTCCAAAATAATTTGGACCACCTAGGGTTCTTTAACGCGCACCTACCGTTATATTCCGAGCAGGCACCCCCACCCGTGCAAACCCCTCCCCCTAACTTCACTTCAATTTCAAGTGCCCCCTCCCCGCTCCGCACACTTATGCATTGCCTCCTTTACTAGATGCCTGCTGAATGGCTCGAGCTGCCAGCGTAACAAGCCTGTCCTCAGTTGTGAAGAAGCTCGCAAGGCGACGTTCGCAATCGACACTATCACCACAGGCGGCGGGTGGTGCTGTGGGCTGGTGACTGAGTGCACGGTGTTTATGCGGTCGGTACTACGGTAAAACCACGGTTGGCACAATCCTTTGGGTGTGCTTTTTATAGGTTGGTCGCCCGGCTCTCAAATAGCTGTAAACATATGCTGAGCTGTGGTTGAGATTAATGACCTTTGAGATCAGCGCGCACGCATGATGAAGATTTCCGAAGCCACGTGAGGTAGTGCCCAGTAGTTCTACCAGCCATATGTGGCGCTAGCAACCAAACCTAGTGGAGAGGAGAAAAGGGAAAGGGTCTAGCAGCTGGTTTTTTGTTCATGGGGCAGGCATCTAGTAAAGGAGGCAATGCCTCATCATGCACCACATCCAGGCAACACTGGCTTGTCACATCCAGCTCCCGAAAAGAAGTTTCCATGGCTCTTTCTTTTTTTTTTTTTTTATGCGCGTCCCCATTAGTGACACGGCAACTCGCACGCCGTTTGGAGTTTGCGGACGACCGGCCAACAGTGGTCTTGCTGGCAAAAGGCGTTATTTGCCTATTACACAGTGCGAAGAATATCCCTGCATAACAGTGACGTGGGCACTCAGCGACATAGGAGTGGTAGCGGCCACGCTCACAACCGCTGATCGCTCGCCACCAGTATCGTCACTAGGCTTTTTTTTTTTTTTTTTTTCGGCTCGCTTCGAATCTGTAGCAATTGGCCCTTCAGAAGGAACCGCCGATGCTCCCAAGCAGCAATGTTTTGTTACCGTTGTTGCCACTTTACCCTCCCTTTGCAATAATTTCACACGAAGAAGAGAACATGCTGATATTTGCAGATCCGCCAGCTGAGATGCGAGCATGGCCAAGCTGCGGTTAAACAGCACCAACAAATCTTTGGTTAAATAAAGTTCGTGTTAAATAAAATTTTAAATCCATGCCCACTGCATTTTTTTTTTTCTGCAGGAAAATTTTGTCGTTGCCATCTTGTATTTTGGTGTAACCATTCGCCTTCTGTTTCGCAGTGCACCTAGGGACTCGCTCCACCAGTTGTGCTGGTACCACTATCACTATCGCGAACGACCAGTTGCTGCACCCAGTCCTGTTTGCGGACGAGATATGCACCGGCCAGTCGCTAGCGGCGGCATGCGATGGAGGCCCTCGCACAAGCCGCCTATTCTTCGTAGTCGACCGCATCACCGGCACCTGCCTCCTCATCAACACTGCAGCCGAGCTGTCCATCGTTCCCGCCACAGCCACAGATCGCCAACCCGACAAGTCCACACGCACACTACCATGGCGTCGTAAAGGGTCCAATCAATAACGCTAGACATCGGACTTCGGCGCTAACACAGATGGGCGTTTGTGATCGCCGACGCCGGCTTTACCATACTGGGAGCAGACTTCCCCAGCCATTTTAACCTATATGTGAGTGTTTGCAATTGGTGCCTAAAGGATAATGCCACATCCCTTGATGCACTTGGCCTGCAGTCCAACCTCACATCATCTGGCATCTGTACGTTTCGGTCGGTCTCAACGTACGACAAGGTACTTGCCGAGTACCCGCAACTCCTGAAGCCACGAAACGATGTGCTGCCCGCGAAACCACCACCGGCCCACCTGTCGCTGCGTGGTCACGCATGGAAGCTTGCTGGAAGGAGGTTGGAAGTCGCTCGCTGTGACTTTAAGCCCATGCTTCAGCTCAGCGTTATTCGACCTTCCTCCAGCTGGTCTTCACCTCTCCATCTGGTTCCAAAGCAGGACAGTGGCAACTGGCGGCATTGTGACAATTACAGAGCTTTGAATGCTGTCACTACTCTGGATCAATATCCCCTTCCCCACATACATGACTTTGGCACTTGTCTCGCAGGAACCAAAATATACAGCATGATCGATTTGATGAGGGTATACTAGCCGATTCCAGTCGAACCCAGCGACATTCTAAGACAGTAATCACTACTGCATTTGGCCTATTTGAGTTCGTTCGTATGCCTTAAGGTTTGAAGAATGCAGCGCGAACTTTTCAAAGATTCATGCATGAGGTTACACCATCGAGGAAGGAAACTGAGGAGAGGCCCTACCCCCTCCGCGCGCTAGGAGAAAAGTGTGGAGGAAATGACGTAGTAGATTCTCCCATTTCTTTTGCCGTTTTTTTTTTTTTCTTTCTTTGCTGTAGCGGCCACGCCTTTCGGGCCACAATGGCGGCTTTGTTACGATTCTGTGCGCTCACGCGTCTTGTTTCGTAAGCTTCGTACCGTGGCAAAGGCGTCGTGCGAGCAGGTTTGCGTTGGTCTCCTTGTTTTGTTTAGCTGCGTTATCTGGACTGTGCTCTCTCGGATGTTGCTGTGGCCAGGTGGGACAGGAGGAACTAAAGTTCACGAAATGAATGCGCATGCAACGCTGTGCGCAACGTACCCTTCCATGGCAATGGCAACGGACGAAGGAATATCCACAGGAATTTTTTCCTTATTTGGCGGAATCACGCTAACGTGCCATCGCAGGCCGAAACCGATGCGTTTCAGAATCTGTACAATGAACGCCTTGCAGGTCAGTGATTCCTGCTTTTGACAGCGCATATGGTGCATTTGCAACACGTATAACTTACGTTATGAATGCATAACGTAGTAGTTCTGAGGAAACCCGCAAGGTGGAGAGAAGCAATGAATATAGGGAAAATCAGACATCCACCCGATCGTAGCAATTGCTACAAAGGAAACCCAAACAGGTTCCTCAAAAGAAAAGCCTCATCGCTGAAGAAAAATTCGTCCTGGTCCGAGACTAGAACCTGGGACCACCGCCTCTCCGGGGCAGCCGCTCTACCATCTGAGCTAACCAGGCGGCTAGCAGATGGCAGGGCGAAGTCGAATTTGTCGACAACACGAAGAAAAGGCAATAGTTTGACGTAGTAGTTCTGCGGAAACCCGCAAGGTGCAGAGAAGCAATGAATAAAGGGAAAATCAGACATCCACCCGATCGTAGCAATTGCTACAAAGGAAACCGAAACGGGTTCCTACGATCGGGTGGATGTCCGATTTTCCCTTTATTTATGAATGCATAGTTCGTGTTCAGTAACAACTTGCTTTTGTGTATATTGAAACACATGTTGCTTAACTGTTGCTTGTTCCTCGCAGTATTCACGACAGCACAAAGTCTTTTAAGCAGAGCGTGTTTGAGGTTCATGCACGCCTGCACAGGTGCACCTCAATACACGTGCTGATAGAGCACTACGCAGAATATGTGCATTTTGCTGCCCTCAGCATCGTGCGTCTGTGAGCCGACGCTTCATCCTGGAAGATGTGAAAGAAGCGGCTGCTTTGACTTAAGGAACGAATTCTTCCTACTGCAGGCGTATCTTATCTGTGTGCGCGAGAAGCGGAAGGAAGTCAAGTTTAGCGGATGCGCTGCAAGTCAGCAAGGCTCCACAGAACGTATGCCTACAGGCTGGTTCTATGCATGTACTGTTCTGCACCGTGCGCCTGCTATCGCAAAACTTTGGTTCCGTGATGCTTCACTTATCGTGGTAAGAGGGCAGCCGCAGTCAATTAATCTAAATGCGGAGTCAGAAATGACATTCTGCCTCCTCGCCGGCACGCTGTCGTAGTGATGCACGGCCACCCGAAGTTCGTTTCAATAAAGCACAACGATTCCTCAACCGAGAATGTGTTTGTACACATAAACTCCAAATTGCTCGCAAATGGGTCGGCGTGTCGTACGTGTCTCCAGTGCGTTCTTGCAGAGCAGTGAGAATGCGTACTTTCTTTTCATATTGACAGACGTCTAGCTCGCTAGACCGTCCGAGGGCCCCAGGAAGCCTAAGCAGAGAAAAACAAGTAGAAGGGAGCGATTAAGGGGAACTTTTTTTAAAAACATGCAAGAGCTGGGCAGTGGCCGGTACCTGCGGTTGATGAGAACAGTTCAGTTGGCTGGCCTTATAAGGCATGTTTATTTTCATAAAAGCCGGTAAAAGGAGCCGATTCGACCTCACGGCCCAATTTGCGAAGTTCATTATGAACTTCTTTTAACACGACTTCGGCAACGGTAATGCAATGAGACATCGCGATTGTTTAGTATTGCTGTGGAGAGTGCGCGTCCGAGCAGCCCGGTTGCGTGCAGCGCGGCGTGGTTTCCCGAGTAATGTAAACAAGAGAGGAGAGCTGGACTGATAGGCGGAGCAACGTTATGAGCAACGCCAACTTCCAGTTTCACTTAGCTTCACAAAGAGTGATGTCAGGGCCTCTTCAGAGTTTCCTTCCTCCATGGGTTACACCGAACTTTCGTCCATTTTGGTCTACCTTGACGACATTCTGGTTGGAAGTCACAGATGAAGAGCACAAAGAGCACTTTCACCTTCTATTTGCGCGACTGGATGAATACGGCCTGGTCCTAAAGCCCCAGAAATGCATTTTCTGAGTTGGAAGCCCAGGATTTTCTCGGCCATCGCATTTCACTCCAAGGCATCACGGGTATGGGCACTCGAGCACTTTCTCTCTCCAACCTCCTTCCGTAAGTTGCACGAGTTTCTGGGGGTCAAATTTTCACAGGCTCTTCGTACCCACCTGCTGCATTGAGACTGCAAAAAACCGCCTACCTTCCACTGGTACTCTGAACACGAACACTCTTTCCAGGAAGCCATAATACGGTTGGTGACTGCAGTGTTGCTGATTCACCCGTTGCCCGACGTGCCAAACTCTCCTTTCGTAGACGCGTCGACCACGGCAGTGGGTGCAGTACTGCAGCAGCATGATAGCATGATAGTAAAGGCTGGAGACCACTGGGCTCCTTCTCAAAGCACCTGAAACCTGCAGAAGCTCACTACAGCACTTTCGGGAGGGAGATGTTAGCCATCTATTGCACTGTCAAGCATTTCCGCTTTCTTGAAGGCTGTAGATTTTACATTCTGACTGACCACAAGCCAAGTTTTTAAGAACAACAGTTCTTCGTACTCGGAAAATGAGCTGCGGTAACTTTCCCTTATCTCTGGGACTGAAAATCGGGCAGCTGATGCACTGTCGTGGATCGGTGCTGCAACTGCTGGCCCTGTGGATTTCCAATTTCCAACTTCCGCCCAGCAAAAAACCCCGAGCTGCGACAATTGTGGGAAAAAGGCTCATTGCTGCAGCTTACGAAAGTGCTGCTTCCCTAGACAACAATATTGATCACGTGCGACACATTGCAGGCAGTTCCTCGCCTGTTCGTGCCCCATCAGTTTCGGCGGCCAATATTCTATTCACTGCACAGGCTAAGCCATTCCGGAATCAAAGCGACACAGAGGCTTATATCACAGACCTTTTCGTCTGGCCAGGGATCAACAAAGACGTTCGAAGCTGGGCAAGAAGTTGCCAAGCCTGTCAAGCTGTGAAAGCGATCCGGCACATGCGTTCAGCGGTGCAGCCGTTTCGACCAACAGAGAGCTGTTTCTATCATGTGCATTTAGACTTGGTGGGGCCTCTTCTGCCCTGCCAAGATTTCAGGCACCTCCTCATGTGTGTCTACCGGTATTCAACGTGGCATGAGGCAGCGCCTTTACAAAACATCATGGCCAAAACAGTGGCGGAAGCATTTGTTGCTACGACAGTGTCGCGGTACCGTTGCCCTTCGCAAATAACTACTGACCGAGGCCGACAATTCCAAAGCTTGCTTTTTTTTTCTGCCCTGGCAAGACTGCTCGGCATGCACCTGCATAATACCACGGCTTACCACCCACAGAGAAACAGCAAGGTCGAGCATCTCCACCAACAACTGAAGGCGTCACTGACCACCACGCTTGACAGACAGCAGTGGGTGGAAAGGCTACCCCAGTACTACTGGGGTTGCAAACAACAATCAAGGATGAGCTCAAGTCAGCACAGCCGAGATGCTCTATGGATCAGCGATCTGCATTCCAGGCCACTTTTTTGGCACCCAACAAGGCACTTCGCCAGCAGCTGCGCAGCACTTAGGCTACATTCCTGGCTCGACCAGCTTCGACCTACACCCCCAGTATCACCCGCGGGCAGCCTGTGTTTAGTTTCCTGACAATGGACACAACCACGCACGTCTTCCTGCGGCGCGATTCTATCAAGTCACCATGGACTCCCTCCTATGAAGGCCCCGTGGTTTCCTTTTCAGAGAAAACCTTGAAGAGTGATGTTCGTCGCAAAGAAGAGACAGTGTCATGCAACCGCATGAAACTAGCTTATCTTTTACATTACCTTTTCATTTCTTCCGCCATTCACCCCTATGCCTCCGGAATATTAGGGGGAGGAGCCCCTGTAGTGACCGTCCTCTATTTGTGTTTCTTGCTCCGCGGCAAACCAGTTTGCCTCGTTTGCTGTGTCTCCACATGGGGTCATTGCCCCCTGCTTGCCCAATGGGGGTGCCACCACAGCCACCTGGCAAACCTGCTTTTAGGCTACATTCACACTTGGGAAAGGCCAAAGCGGCTGGAAAATCTTTTACACGCATGTCCAAGATGTTCACATTTGTTTCGCCACTGCGGCGGAAACCACAGCCACTTTCACCCACATCCATCTAGTCTGCATACGTTTATCCTTGTGGTGGCGCTGTTCATCACACCATTTCAAGCGATATGTTTATTCATTGGCCCATCAGTTATTAAAAGCTATCAGTTTGCGCAACTGCACATGTCGTCTAACTTTCGTCTACCATCAAAGAGGTAGAAGGCATAGTTTTGATATTTTTACCTATGTGGTTTTTCCTAGAAATGGACAATGAACGGAATATGTTAAATTTTACAACCGGATGTTTACATGCTAGTGCAGCTTTCGGAACGGCTTTCTGCTCTGACATGGCGAAAAAATTGGTCTGTGACTGACCGGGTTCGCCGCCTGGTTTTCCACCTGTTTCACCACCTAGGCGAGTGGATTTCGTCAAGTTTTTGCCACTTCCGCCTGCTCCAAGATCAAAAGTGAACGTAGCCTTACGGTGGAATAAAGTCAGTCGACCCTCTGTTCTCAACCGGTCAAAACTTGTATTACTTGCCTCCGCTAAATTGAGCTCCCAATATACTCTTTTGCAACACTTGTGTACACTATTAATCAGGCTTTTTAACTGATATTGAACAGGACAAATGGGTTCATAAAATCAAAAGACAGCTTACAAAAGTACCTTTTACAGCATGTCATCACGAAGCAAGGCAAGCTTTTTTTCAGTAAAACACGTCCAGCTACTTGAACAAGTCATCATGTCAATCCAGCAACTTGTTGCAAATGTGAGCGTGCGGCTTCAGGCTGATTATGCACTTACCCTTTGGACACACCAGCTCTGTCGAGTATAATCTTTGCATTAGTCACGACTCCATAGCGCGAGAAGAGCTCATGGAGTTCAGATTCTGTGGTCTGCAAGTGAAAAAGCAAAAGCGGCAGTTACTACTGGTGTAAACTACACATTAGCTAAGTATAACAGTCCCACTCAGAGCAAACACGGATGTCTACCTAGTTGATATTTCCAAATTCCCCGAGTTTTCCAGGTTTTCCCCGATTGCTTCTGCAAAATTACCTGAGTGACACAGAGCTGTATCGTATGTCAAGACGGCCAGACACCATGTTGCCTGATGCTGTCACACTCTAGCAAGCATGTTAAAAGATTTAAAAAATGACTTAATCCTATTTGATTAGTAAGTAGGGTTTATTTTATTCGAAAAGAAAACAGAAGGCAGGGCTTACTAAAATGCACAGCAAATAAAATACCTTTAAAAAAAATGAAAAAGGTAAAGCCCATTACAAATCGAGTCAAACATCTTCAAATACGAATAAAAAGAGATGCATACGGAAGCAAATATTTTCGAATATGAGCTATTTCTATCAACTGATAGCAAGCTCAATGGTACGAGGCCTGAACTGTCACAAGTGGGTTTCTCTCTCAGCAGCTGGATAGTCAACCTCAACTGTCCCGACATACTCTCAGCTCGCACACAACACCTCAGCGCTGTGTTTCACTGCTTATTTTTTTAGAGTCTATTTTGGTTTGGATGAGAGACACCTGCATCTCGGCGTCAGTGAACACTGTTTTTTGAGCTCGAGCTCCTTCAAAGAAACGGTGGCACACTTCCTTTCCCGTTCATTCCTCAATGCATCGGTATTTTATATTCTTGCCTTCCTTCCGCAGGAAGGGATACTCTATAATGGATCACATCCATGTCATCAGGTAATCGAGAAATCCACAGAGTATAATCAGCCTCTCTATATGGCTTTCATAGATTACGAAAAGACATTTGATATACACGGCCACGTAAACGTGTACCAGAAGTGCCCGACAAGCAACATGCCATTTTTACATCAGAGTTTGCTGTTGTTGATTTCACCTGCATGAAGAACTTCCATGAACGAACTTTCTCAAAGCGAGCACCCACCCGGTGCCCTTTCACCATCATAACACATCCTAAGGCATGGTTGGAGACTGACATGCAAAACTATGTTCGAAAACTATGTCAAGTCCTGTTTGCAGTACAAAATAACCACACGCATTCAGCATAACCGAGCAAAATTGAGGCTCCCTGGCATTGTCAGTGTGATACTGGGGAACATCAGAAATCCATTTACACCTGAAACATTTCCTACCGACGCATAATGCATGCTGCGTCTTGGTTTGTTCAATGTGCCAAGAAAAGTGAGTTTGCAAGCTGACAAACTCAAGTTTAACTTAAAGTATTGCAAAACCTGATGCAACATTAATAAAATCTTAGAATTGGCCCAATTTGTAAAGTTTGCAGATATTTTGGGAGAGCCAGCAGCTATACAATTAAGATTGAGCAATTCATTAGAATGACCAGAATAAGTCGCAATGTAATGGCATAATAATCATTAATGCAGGCCTAGATACAGAGAGGAAGCCTTATTAGATTTCAAACACATAATTTGTCTGAAAAGCATGTTTGGTACACGGGAAAAAGAAGGTAACTAGATTGTTCTGGGCTACTTCAACTCCCAAAGACACTATCTCAGGTGCCAGCCCATCCAGCATAAACCATGTGTAACTTCTACTGCAAACAATACTATGAGGAGTGAATGCTGAAGAAGTCCCAATATATATATATATATATATATATATATATATATATATATATATATATATATAATGCAGATTTAACGCACCTGTTGGAACCCCTGTGAAACAAAGCTTTAGTGAAGCAGTTCAAGAAATGTTATGCCACCAACAGCAATGCATGTAATTCATCCTGTACAGCTTTGTAATCTTCTGTAATGTTCATCCACAACTTGAAGAAGCCATTGCAGCACAAAGGACACAAGACAAACAACAGAAGGCCAGACACCACAGGCATAAACTAGCACCCATGGTGTCCAGTCTTCTGTGCTCTGTGTCTTCTTTCATTTGCAGTGGAGTGACTTCAAGTTTTCAACCAACTAGCTCAAGAACAAGTTATTTTGAAAGGCAACAACCTTAACGTAACGCAATTTATATTTATGCACTACTACACAACTCACGACCTATGCCAAAATGTAAACACCAAATGAGGCAGATGTACAGTGCGAGACGACAAAACGATGGTGATGGAAGGACCATGACATCAGGACAAACGGTAGCATGAACACGACAGTACAATGAAAACTACATGAAGATGACAAAATGATGATCACATGATAATGATGGAATAACAACTACAGTATGACGACGATGGGATGATGAAGGCACTGACAATAAAACAACCATAATAGCATGATAACGCAACAATGACGACGGTACGAAGGAACGACCATGACAGTATTACTATGATGGTATGCCCATAAATGCATGACGATGACCGTATAATGACAATGGGATATGGATAGTGAAATTATGACAACAGAACGACCATGAATACATGACAATGCTGTCATAACAACAATGGCATGATGATGACAGAATGACAACATCAGCGTGACAATAAGATGTCAACACTGGAATAAGTATGACAGAATCTAGACAACGGAACAACCATGACAGCATGATACCGACGGCGTGATGACAATAAAATGACGCTGTAATGACGATGGCGTGACGAAAGCAGCACGACTACAATGAAGGACTGACAGCATGACCACGAATGCATGACGACGACGAAATAATGAACCATGGCATGATGACGACCAGGGGCATCGCCAGGGTAGCGGGGCTTATGGGGCTTCCGCCCCGCCGCCAAATTTTTTCGTGCTGTTCATGCAGTGCCAACTAAAACCGCGGCGCCGGTAATCATTCTGAATTTTGGCTAGAATACGCTTTTCACGCTCAAAAAAAGCACTTCAGCGTGCACACTGCGAACTAGGGCAGGATTTCGCGGCAACGCCCATGCACCGGGAGTCGCATAATGCAAGGAGCCCAGTCCGAGCACAAAGCTCTAAGGGCGTTTTGATGGCGAGCGTGCTCATGGTGGCACCTTGCAGATGCCACGAAATCTACAGTGCGCACGGATTTCAATTCTGAAACTTTATGGGTATAAAGTTCTCAAATTTTAGATGTGAAAGGTGCATTGACATTTCCAAAGCTGTGCTTTAGATTTTCAATTCCGGAACTTTGTGGGTTTAATGTTGTTAAACATTTAATGCCAAAGGTGCACTGACTTTAAGTTGTACATCGGACCATACAACAAGACAAGCCAAATGCACGAACTACCAGACAAGTTGACAAAGCATGCAGCAAGGTCCGATGAGACCAAGCGGTTCATTTTTGCCATCATGTCAGAGAAAAGAATATCAACACCTTTTTTTTTTCACCACCGCCAGAGCATCCATATCAAGACACTAAAGCCAGCAAAGTTAACTACGTTCTTATATATTTTTCTACTTTGTCTTTTATTCGCAAGGACACATTGAGCCTCTTCAATATTTTTGTTCTTGCTACCCACGGGCTACTGGAGCCAGCCTGAGTACATGTGTTTTTCTCGTGCTGCTCCGACCACTGCGCGGCACACTTCGATGCGCGTTCGTTGTTCTCTGAATGAGTGGATTTTAGCCTGGGAGAGTTTTGGACGCTTTCTGGCTAGCAGACGAGAAAAAGAAACAGTGGTCGCTCGCCGCCATCACTGCGTGGACTTGACGGATTGCAACGCGTTTGCTTGAGTGCAATCTTTCCAGAAAATTGCTTCAGCGGTGTAAGATACCGAGCATTATGCGTATGGTTCTCTGTAGACCACCAAGCGTCTCATGTTTTCTTTGATATTCCTTCAGTAGTGACATTAGGTGCCCAAAGTAGGCATTCGATTGTGGCCAACATGCTTTCCTTTCCATTTTTTTCTCATTTCAATGCCCCCTCCCCTCCAAAAAAGAAAAAAAAAAACACCTTTTGTGGCTAAGTGAATTGCTGCATGGTGAAAGTTATATTTTGTTACAGTGAAACCTCGCTAAACCATAGTTGGCCGGAGCTCGCAAAAAGTATGTACTAAATGGTAGTACTGCTTAAACGAAATAGCATGAGATCGCCCACTTACCTGTCAAAAACGGAACTCAGAGAGAGTGCGATGAAAGGGGGAAAAAACATGCAGTATTTATTCACTTAAAATTCACTTTTTTTTGCCCTTTAGCAAGCTGTACCTTTGCATTTGTATGCATTGTATCTTTGCATTTCTAATGTACAAGGGCGAGTCCAATGAAAGTGAGCCAACCAAAGCCGCGCAATAATGTTTCGGTTCATTATGTGCGAGGCATCTGCGTAGCACACAGGCATATCTTATTTACAAAAGTGACATGCAGGTGTGAGGATAAATGTTCTTTAATGCTCTCATACACTGGGTTGAACATGGTTGAGTGACATAATCGATGCTCCACAAGTTGAACAGCGTGGTGTCGTGAGGTTTTTGACAGCTGAAAGTGTTTCCCAAAAAGAAATTAGTCGCCGTGCGGCTGCCATGTATATTGAACATTGCATTTCATTGGCCACTGAGAAGCGTTGCAGGAAACTGTTCAAAGAAGGACACCTCAAGACCGGGCCAAAGCCACCGTGCAATCACCCCCAATGCAATCGCAAAGGTTAATGAGCTGATTAGACAAGAATTAGACAAGACAAGAAAAAAGATGAACTAGCAGAGCACGTGAATATCAGTCACGGTTCGCTTCAGACGATAATTGAACATCTCTGTTATCGGCTCTTGTGTGTGCAATGACTGCCCAAGATTTTGAGCCACCACCAGAAGATGTAGAAGTTCGGTGCTGCCTTGACTCATCTGATCCGGTATCACAATGAGGGTGACAATTTGCCTGCAATTGTGACTGGGGACGAATCATGGTGCCACTACTACGAGCCTGAATCACAACGACCAAGCTTACAGCGGAGACATTCGAATCTACCACCCCCAAAGAAAGCAAAGATAGAAATTTCCGCTGGAAAAGTGTTGCTGACTTTTTTTCATCGTCAGGGGCCATTTTTCGTCGTCAGGGTTCGAAAGATACGCAAAGCTCTTTGGAGACTTTCTGTAAATCAAAGGAAAATGCATCTACGGTTCGTCTGCAATACGATTCCTTGCTGATAGACAATGTGCGCTATGTGCTGAATGAATCAGGCGATTCAATGATTAAAACCAAAAAGCAAACCTCTACAGCACATGAAACTTGACTGCATTCCGATACTAATTTCTCGCTAGTGAACGTTAATGCAGGCAGTCTTCTTGACAAAATTCAAGACTTTCATCACTTCGTTGCATTTTATCATCCCTCTGATTTGCGTGACTGTAACGTGGCTTGGTGAACACATCTTAGATTCTGAAATTTTACCACCAGGTTACAGCGTCCTCAGGAAAGATAGAAGTGGCCGATGCAGTGGCGGTGTGGCACTCTTTGTAAACCAAGACATTGAGTTTACAGTATGGACGACCGCACGCCAAGTTTCATCCTAGACGCCAGCGCTCGTTTCTCCTCTGGCGGAACGATTTCATCTCCAACGGGTGTAGGTTTCCGCCGCCGCTTCCCATAGCGGTCGCGCCCGCTTTCAGTTCGCGCTGCGCACGAAATGTCTCTTGTTTGCGACGGCGCCTCTTCGGATGACCGGAAATTATTATTGTGTTGTTAATTGTCACGACAGAAATGTAAACACGAAAGAGCTGATGCCACCAGCGAAATTCTGCCGATTCACAAGAAAATGGTACGAAATGGATTACTGCGGTGCGCCGAGCGAAGTAAACAACTGGCAAACGAAGCGAGCTCGTTCGTTGATCACTCCTGAGTGTAGGGTGGCTTTTATATGCAACCCTAATTACTTGGTACATAATCCTTTTATTCATATAAAAACTAAGTTGTCAACGAGCGCTTGTCCTGTCTTCTTTCTCGTGTTTTGTTTGTGTGTGTGCTGCCCAAGAATGGAAACCACTTCTGTTGTATGCGCTAGCAGTGGCCGAAGTTCATGCGTGCCGAGAAATTGAATATGTGCACGCTGCATTGAACATGACCGGAGTTCATTCCCGCTTCACCACTGCACCAATCGATCGAGTTACTGGACAATACACGCCTGCGTCTTGGTCGCGTCGGCATTGCTGAAGCAGGAATGATTACTAATACTTTCAACTTCCGTCTCTTGAGCACTGTTAAAAAATGGCCAAGCTGTCTACATTGGTGCCTCTATTCCATATTGTAGGGGACGTACTAGTTAAAGTTGTGTGCGCATGTCGTACTTGTGCTATGCAGCGATATCTTTTGTTTATTTCCGCACACTGTCGATGGAAGTCCGTTGTCGCCGTCAGAGACAACACGGATTTGTAGCAAACATATTGGGATAAGCTGCAAAAATGACTTGAGCTGGTATGTGTCGTATGTATGTGCCGCATCGTATGTGCTGACGATATTTCCGGTGGCACATACAATGTCGTTTCCAATTACCTGCTCAGCGTCACTTACATAATTAAGCAGACGCTGCCCTTTCGCCGCATTGCAGCCATAAAAATAATCGTCAAGCGTACCGATCTTCTTAAAGACAAATAGAAGCGTGTACAGTCTGTTTCACACTTAGGGGAAAACTCGGAACGTATTGCATCGCGATCGGCAAGCAATGGAGTCGTGCGCCGGCAGCAGCTCGAGCAGGCGCAGACGCTCGAGGGGCGGAGTCGTGATCTGCGTCGTCTGCTCCGGCGGCGCGCGCTGGCCGCATTGTTGGGAAGCGTGCTACTGTCAGGCGCAGTGCACCGACTTCATCGGTACTGCGGGAACTGAGCTGATATTCTTTACTAAACGTTGTGCGTCGCCAAACTCTGAGCCTTCATTGGCGATAATGGAGTTCCACAAACTTCTTTTGATTTGACAGCATGCTTCGTTTGTTATTTCGAAAGGCCGGGGCACTGAGCACGTGCATGTATATTTCTTCACTGTGTGCTACTGTAATAAGCAGCGACAAGACACACCAAGATGTGCGCGCAACATGCATAGTCTTTGAATCGAAAGGAAAACGAAGCACTCAACAATGATAACTATGGGAGTCGAACACGATGAAACAAACGGATGCGATTAAAGGAATGTTTTAGGTTAAGACAATGAGCTGGAAGTGATTTTTCTCGACAATCATTCACTATACCAGACAGACCCTGCCCGCCGGCGGGGAATCGGACACGTCACGCTCGGAACTTCAGTTAGTATCTCATCATGCCCCCAGCGGCAGCGATCACAGCGCTCATCCTGGAAGGCAGTGAAGTGTAGAATGACTTGATCAGGGACGTGTTCATTCGCAGCACGTCTCAGTCGCTGACGATGGTGGATCAAAGCCTATCCTCGGGCGACTGATAGAGGGGATGGTGCGCCAGCGATACTTTCAACGAGCCCCAGACATTTTAAATGATGTTGGCACCCGGGGATTGAGGCGGCCACTCCAAGAGAGTGACTGCGCACTCTTCCAGCAGTTCTTGCACAACACGAGCAGTGTGAATCGGCGACCTATCGCATTAGAATATATAGTCGCCTTTCAGAAACGGGCCGTCAAGAATGTATGGAATCACTACGTCGTCTATGACTGCTCTGCAGCGATGAACTTACTTTCGAGGCGTATCAGTGGGCGTCGCACAACGCTTAATAAAGAATACCGGCTCATTTCACGCAGTAACGATGAGATCGGCGCCCTGCAACTGGCAGTAGAACGTTTCCTGACAATGCGGCCAGCGCGTGCCGCCGTAGCAGACGACGCCGTTCAAGATCCCGCCCCTCGAGCACCTGCGCGAGCTGCTGCCGCCGCCTGACTCAAGCGCTCGCCGCATCGCGATGCAATGCGCTCCGAGTTTTCCCCTAAGTGTGAAACAGACTGTACATCGCCCTTCGAATGAAATGTCCACGTGCACACAAGTAGGCACACACCGCGCGCGGCACGAAACGTGCCCAAACACGCGCAGTGCTGGAGGCAATCAAGGCGGTGCGAACGAAAGATGGGAGAGGGGTACCACCCGCTAATAGAATTTTGCTTCGAATGCGGCGCTCTCAACGCCGGCGCAGCAGCGCCGCTCTCAGTGCCGTTCTTGTCCATTGCCTGACGTTCCTAACTGCGAATCTGTATGGTGCAAAATAAGGCTTTGTGGATTCACTTTGGCTGTAGGGGCTGTTTATCGACCTCATGACACGGATCTTGGTGTCTTTTCTGATCTTACCGATTATATAACGAAACAAACTTAACTGTTGTAAAATGTTACTCGCTGGTGATTTAAACACCCCTGGCGTAGATTGGCCAATGCTATCTGCTAGTGGCCGTCACAAAGCCATTTGTGATTACTTGATTAACATGACTTTCTTTCGATCTGACGCAAATTGTGAATTCCGCAACCCGCGAAAGCTCAATTTTAGATCTTGTTTTCATAAATGAGCAACTTAGACAAAATGGTTACGATTGTAATATTGTTGAAGGCCTGTCGGACCATAAGGGGGTCATTGTTTATTTGAATTTAGCAACTATGCCTAAGCTTCCTCCACATCAGACAGTATTGAACTTTGAACGTGCTGATGACAACACCATAACTGAGTTACTCGCATGCTCTTTTGATGAGTTTTCGAGTTGCGTGAACCATTCCTCTGTTAATGTGTTAGTGAACCGTTTTTGCTAAATTGTCAATCAATGTATAACTGATTACATTCCAACCAAGTGTATAAAGCGCAATCCCAAGCACCCTTGGTACACACGTGAAATTATACACCTAATTCGTCGCATCAGGCATCTGCACAAGCAACCCTATGCAAACAATCCAATGAAAGCTTCAGTATTGTCCACACTTAAAAACA
Organism: Dermacentor andersoni; assembly: GCF_023375885.2. Lineage (NCBI taxonomy): Eukaryota > Metazoa > Arthropoda > Arachnida > Ixodida > Ixodidae > Dermacentor > Dermacentor andersoni. The sequence continues at coordinate 87,408,618 of NC_092815.1, forward strand.
ACTTAAAGCTATGTCAAATGCAAAAAGTTTCTATTTTAAAAACAAACCATCAAAGTTCTGGCGAACCATCAGTCCACCAAGTCAGAGCTATTCTTCATTCATTATTGCCAATCAACCATGCTCAGATAATCTTAGCATTACTGAAGCCTTTAATAATTACTTTAAATCAGTGTTCACCTGTGATGATGGTCGCACCCCCACGTTTTGCATCGCTCTTTCGTCATCACCTTTTCCTAGTATGGTAATCACTTCAGCTGGTGTGCATAATCTTATACTCAAGATCAATACTATGAAAAGTACTGGGCCATATAATATACCAGATATGTTTTCACAGCGATATTCTGAATGGAGCTCTCGGTACTTATCACCAATTTTTTCGAAATCTGTAGAATCATCCACTGTTCCAACTCTGGAAATGTGCTAAGGTTGTTTCCATTCACAAAGATGGTAATAAGCAGGAAATGTCTAACTACAGACCTATTTCTTTAATATCAACATCTTGCAAACTATTGGAACACATTATTCATAAATATATCATTGAGTACTTATCTGAACAATGTTCTTTCGCATGCTCAACATGGCTTCCGTTCCGGATTCTCGATGCTAACAGAACTTCTAGAATTCTCCCATGATATTCCATCCACACTTAACCTTAGAGGACAGCTTGATGCCATTTTTATTGATTACAGTAAAGCTTTTGACACAGTGTGTCATAAAAAGCTTCTCATTAAACTCAAGGCAATAATTCATGATTATAAACTACTAGGTTGGATACAGGACTACCTCAGTACAAGAACCCAGTTTGTTGCATTTAACCATGTTCACTTATCTCTTGTCAATGTTACATCCGATGTATCACAGGGGTCTGTCTTGGGTCCTTTGCTGTTTGTTGTCTACGTAAATGATGTCGTTGAAGTAACTGCGAGCACTTCTGTCAAAATAAGACTATATGCTGATGACTGCGTCCTTTATTCTACTATAAGTAGTAATCATGATCGGTTGGAGCTGAATGAAGTCTTCGCCCGTTTTTGCGAAGGGAGCAGAACATGGCAAATGTCACTTAATTTTAAGAAAACTGTATCAATAACTTTCTCGAATAAAAAACAACCATTACAATTTACATATTTTAATGAAGCGCACAAGCTTGCAAGCGTCCACACGTTCAAATACCTTGGTGTTACTTTCTCCCCTGATCTGAAATGGCATGCTCACATTAACTGTATAACCAACAAGGCGTTGAGAAAATTGGGTTTTCTTAAAAGAAACTTACAAGATGCAACTGAAGAATGTAAATTAACGCATACAGATCACTAATAAAGCCTCTACTTGAATACGCATCGGTAGTGTGGTCGCCACATCATTCCAAAGACAGACATGCTTCAGTCTATTCAGAAAAAGGCCATAAGGTTTATATATAATCGTTATGACCGCCATTTCTCACCCGACATCACATGCTAGTAAGCTGCTACTAAAGCCTCTGGCCCATAGACGTACTTGTGACCGTCTTGTTCTGCTACATAAAATTGCTCATGGGAAAACTTATGTCAATGCACCTATTGTTTTCACTAACCCTTCTTCTCAGCCCACCAGAAGAAGTCATCATCATAACATTGTTCCTTTGAATGCAACGATTGATTGTTTTAGGTTTTCCTTTTTTCCGCATACAAGTGCGATTTGGAATGGCCTTGAGGAGTCCTTGCGCGAGTTATCAAGTGATGTATTTGCCAACCTATTACCTAATTATGTTCATTAATCAACTAGCTCCTCCTGATATTGTTTTTTCTATTGTTTGTTTTCTTTTTGCCACTCAAATGTAGTCTTCAATTGATTGACATATGTATGCACTCACTCCTGCAATATCTTGCTATGCAAGATGGCAGTATATGTAAATAAAAATAATAAATAAATAAATAAATTACTGATCAAATTTGCTAAACCGAGAGAGACTATCAATCATTTCCGATATTGTGAAACGCCGGATCGGCTGCGTGCCGCAATCAAGAACAAACGACGTGGAAAATTGACGAATGGGCTCATCTTGCTCCACGACAATGCCAGTGTCCACGTCGCTGATGTGGTAAATACAAAACTGGCAAAGTTAAAGCGAAAAACGCTGCAACATCCGCCATACAGCCCGGACCTGTCGCTTTGCAACTTCCTCCTTTTGGGGCAATTGAAGAAACAGCTCAAGGGAACCATGATTCGTGTCAGAAGAAGATGATGATGATTGAAGTTTACTGGCGCAAGGGCACCTAAGGCCAAAGAGTGCGAGGACATGCGTTCTGATTTAGCAAGATTGTGAGTTTAGACTATGACCTAAAATGAAGGCTGTACAGAGGCCTACACGTAAGATATATCTGTAGATATCAGTTCATCAATTCTAAAATAATTACTAGGATTGTCCGAGTCCCTTGCTATACAATTCTTGCTTACGCAAGAAGTGCGAGAGCTCAGATATACTTTTGCGCATCAGATTGTACTCACCTGTGAGGCACAATCTGATGGTTAGTATGGAATGAGATGATGTCTAGAAAGTTAACTTGTGCAAGATAATTAGACTCTTTTTAAAGTTAGAAAGTGCATCCTCTGATAAGAACATCGAGGGAAGGGGGGGGGGGGGGGGGGTATATGGTGTGAGCAGAGTTCCCTAAAATGAGCCACTCGCTCTCGGTGAAGTTCAGGACATTGAAGGATTTGAGGGCACAGGCACCACTACCATTTACGTGAATGAGCACTTAACACGATAGAACAAGCAACTTCTTGGTGCTGCCCTTACGGGTAATAATACGTCTGGGTCAGCTCGGGTAAAATTTTGGCACGGAAAGATGAACAGACCAATGCCATTCGAATTGCAAACAAAGAAGATATCGCCCACATCAAATATCTTAGACGTCTTTGTGTTGGTCCAGCTTTTTCATTTATTCAGTATGATGCTCAACTCAGCCTCTTTCATTACTAAATCGTCCACACTAAAATCAAATGTTTGTTATTTACACCCATGTTTTTCCTTATTACACTTAAATGTCCGTAGCATGAGGAACAAACAAGATGAGCTGGACATCTGGCTAAAGTCCCTGCAAGTTATTTTGATGCATTCATGTTCACAGAAACATGGTTAAGCAAAGATGAGCCTTCCCCTAGTTTTACTGATTACATGCTGATACGATTAGACAGAACTGGTAGAGGTGGTGGCCTGATTATTTATCTACAACGAAAGTATGCATATCATATTGTTGATGAGTGCACAGTTATGAATAGGGATATAGAGTGCCTAACGGTGGAAACCAGCACGTCTTTAATTGCTGACCTGTACAGACCACCGACTGGATACAAGCGGCATTTCCTACAGCATTTAGAAAATGTAATAATCTATTGTATTAATACTAATAAGCAGTTATTTCTCTTGGGAGATGTAAACATCGACATGTTGGCCGACGACTCTTCGGCGCGCGCCTTGATGAATCTCTTATCCTCTTATGGGTGCGAAAATGCTATTTCTATGCCAACCCGAATTACTTCACAAAGTTCTACTTCTATAGATATATGTGTTTCAAACCTGAATGCATCAGATTTCAAAGCAGGAGCATTATCATGCAACATCAGTGACCATCTGCCTATGTTCTTAGCCACACAACACACCCTAACCACGAACTATAAACGCAGCAGGCTTGAACATAGGGTGGTGAATGACTCCTCCTTAAGCTATTTTCATTCTTTATTTGAGCGGGCTGACTGGTCAAATGTGTACTTACAGCAGGATGCAAATTCTGTGTAAGAGGCTTTTCTTCGGGTCTTTCTTAGTTGCTACAATGATGCATTTCCACTGAGAGAGTATTAAAAATGCAATCGGAAAATGAAAAAGCCCTGTATTGACACCGCCTTACTAAAACGCATCAAGAAGAAAAATAATATGTTCCACAAATTCATAGAATGCAAAGACGGTGACTTGGTCAAAGAATTAAAACAATATAGCAATAAATTAAACGCTGATATCAAGAAAGCCAAACTTGCATATTATGAAGCAATGTTTGCTAGGATAAGAACGGATCCGGCAAATATCTGGAGGCAGGTAAATTACCTTACTGGCAGAAACCTATCACCGGTTAAGGCTGACCAAATAGTAATCAATGACTATAGGAGGCAAGACGCTAGCAGATGAAATTAACGAGTATTTCATTAATACAGCCGTACCCCAGCCGTACTGGCCTCCTCGTCGAGTAAATTCATTCGTTTTGGATGCCGTTACCAAAACAGAAAATAATGTCGCAAGTGGGTATGATGAAATTAAAGTTGAACCTGTAAAGCGAGTGTCATTAATTATCAGCCCTGTCCTAGCCTATCTCATTAATCTCACGTTTTCTACTGGAGTCTTCCCAGATAAACTAAAACTGGCCAAAGTAATTCCAATACACAAAAGAGGTAGAACTGATGATATTACGAATTACCGGCCAATCTCGGTGCTACCGATGTTTTCAAAGATTTACGAATTGTCAATCAATAACCGGCTGTCAAAATATCTAACCAAGTATCATATAATATCACCCTCGCAGTGTGGTTTTCAGAAAAATAAGACAACTCAGGACACTCTTCTTGCCGTCAAGCAGCAAATAATCAGAAATTTTGAAGATCAGCTCTTCACCTTAGGAATATTTCTTGATCTGCGCAAAGCTTTTGATTCTGTTGACCACGAAATCTTGGCTATAATATTAGATTGCTATGGAATTCGAGGTATCACATCGGACCTTATCAAGAGCTACTTATCGTTTCGGCGTCAGTTTGTTAAAATAGACTGTACTTCAATACAGCTTGACATTAAACTAGGTGCCCCGCAAGGTTCGATATTAGGCCCATTACTTTTCCTCTTATATGTGAATGACATTACGGAACTACAATGAACACCCACAATAACCATGTTTGCAGACACTAGTTTATTCTTTACAGGTAGAACACTGCATGACATTGAACAATCGGCCAATCTGTATTTAAATGATTTATCCACATGGTTGCAACAAAGCAAACTTCAGTTGAATACAGTAAACACAAAGTACATGATATTTAGGCCAATCAACAAGCATAAAAAAATGATTAACTTACAGCAAAGAGGACATAACTTAGAACAAGTAAGTGTGCAAAAGTTGCTTGGGGTATGGTTTAGTGAAGAGTTGTCTTGGACCACTCAAGTCAATCATCTGCTCTCCGAACTCGCGAAGTCTGTTGGATGTATTAGAAAAATAGCTCCTCTTCTACCTTTTTGGCTAAAGCAATCACTATATTACTCCCTGTTCTATTCTAAACTTTTGTATGGCATTCTGGTCTGGGGAACAACGACAAAAGGGAACTATGATAGACTACAACTGCTGCAAAAACATGTCCTCAAGATTTTTGTGAACCACACCAGCCCTATTAGATTGTTGCCGACGCAACCACTTTTTCCCAGATTTGATGTTTTACCTGCAAATAAAGTCTATTTATGGATACTGGCACAGCGAATATATGAAAAGAAACTTCACAGTATTTACACACCTGTCTTGGCGCAATGTCATATCCGTAACCCAAAAAGCAGAAATAAAAAAGTCGGAACAAATTATGCACAACAATATCTGGAATATCAGGTAATAGACATGTTAAATAACTGTGCTATTTTGGATTTCTGCCTACCCAGAAAAACGTTTAAATGTGAACTGCGGGCAATTTTGTTTTCCGTTGAAATTGTTAAGTAACAATGATAAACGTAAATTTCCGTTTCAATTGACTTCCTTTTACATGTTTTTGTGATGTGAGCGAATCTTCAATGTGATCTTAAATAAAACTGTACATAGTGCTTAAGTACAGCCATATTGTATAGGATGTATGCGTATACTATTTGTAACGCAGCTTCTCTTTTTTGTACCAGCTCTCTGCTGTAGACTGCTCCTTTTGTTACGGGGGCAGAGACCTCGTCAGGCAACCATGCCTTTAGTCTCTGCCACCCCCAGAATGATGCGATTTTCCTGCAAATAAAAACTGACTGACTGACTGAATTAGGACATGTAGGACGATTAGGTTCTCACCGCAACATGTGCACGTCGGTGGGTCAGTTGCAGTCAAGCGGTATTTGTGTGTGCCATAAGTGTGTCCTATTCTGAGTCGGGCGAGGGTGACTTCGGTGTGCCTCTTAAGCTTCACTGGGAAAGATTTGGTTAACTGCGGTTTAAGCAGGTGCAGCTTGTTTTCAACTTTCTTGTACCATTCAGCTTGCCAATGATTACAGAGCGCCTTTCGTACCGCAGGTTTTATATCTACACCAGCTTACCAGCATCCCGATGAGCCGCTTGTCCGGCATTTTTGTTCAGCATTTCGTTGCCTGCAACCCCAGAGTGGCCTGGCACCCAGCATCCAACAAGAGCAAGGTTTTCTTTATACGCTATGTGAATGTGTTTAAGGAGCTGGTTTAATACAGAGTTTCGACTTGCTTTGCCACAGGACAGGGCTGTGAGAACACTTAAGGAATCTGTGTTATATTATAGACTTTAGTATCTTGTGCTGTACTATGTACTCAACAGTGATCGGAATACCGAATGCTTCCGCTGTAAAGATGCTGCTATGGTTATGCAAGGTGTTAGAGTTGGAGGAGTTTGGGCCATGGGCTGCCCATGATACAGAAGTTGCAGACTTTGAAGCATCAGTGAAAAATGCCATAGATCTATACTTGTCTTCAAGGGCCAAAAAATGTTGCTGGATGAGGGCACTTGGACAACTCTTTTCGTTAAGATCTGTAAAGGACAAGCCACAGGTGACTGTACATTGCTCCCAAGGTAGGATGGGTTCAGCGTAGTCGCTTTCCTGCAGATCTGTGAAAACTACTACGAGTTTTTCTGCAACAGATTTTACTGCTAACGGGAATGGAAGAGCGTGTGAAGGCCTGTTAAAATACAACTGATATGTGGACTGACCACTTATGATTGCTTTGCATGGATGTTGTTTTAGCGACATGGTTCTTATTGCACAGGTGACTCCAAGATATGTACACTGATAATCCAGTGGCCACTGATCCTACTCCGCATAGAGACTTTGGACAGGGCTCATATGAAAGGCACCAAGTGCTAGGCTGATACCTAAGTGATAGACAGTGTCGAGTAGCTTAAGTGTTGTCTTTGAAGCTGACTGGTAAACAATACATCCATAGTCTATGCGTGACAACACAAGGCTTTTAAAAAGAGATAGGAGGCAATACCTGTCTGTTCCCCACGACTGGCGAGATAAAATCTTTAAAAGGTTCATAGTTTTAAGACATTTCAGCTTCAACTGTTTTATATGCTGCATGAAGGTTAGCTTAGTATAGAAGATTACACCCAGAAATTTGTGTTCTTTTCTATTTACCATTTTCTATTTTATTTATCTCTATTTCTATTGACCCTTTCATCGAAATGCAAGGGTCAGGACATACCCCTCTTTGTCTGGAAAACAGCACACAGGTAGTCTTTTCTGCACTGAATCTAAACCAGTTTTCGACCGCCCATTTCGCGAGCCGATTAACACTTAACTGTATCTGGCGTTCACATATGGACAGGTTGCAAGATTTAAAGCTGATTTGGATGTCGTCCACATAGACAGAATAAGATAACATGGATGGTATATACAAAGCGGAGGGAGTTCATTTTAATTATAAAAAGTGTGCAACTTGGCACTCCTTCCTGTGGTACACCGTTTTCTTGAACAAAAGCGCGTGATAGTACACTGCCAATTCTTACGCGGACTTCCTTTCAGATAGGTAATTTTGCAAAATGTTAAGCATACTACCACAAATTCCATAGGACGACAGGTCTTGCACAATACCATATCACCAGGCAGTATCATATGCCTTCTCAAGATCAAAGAATACAGATAGACAGTATTGGCTGTGTACAAATGCATCGCGTATATACGACTCAAGGAGAATCAGATTATCAGTTGTAGACCTCGCTTTTGGAAGCCAGATTGGCGAGGGTCCAATATACCATTATATTCCAAAAGGTAAACAAGGCAACGGTTAATCATTTTTTCAAATACCTTGAGTAAACAGCTAGTGAGGAAAATTGGTCTGTAACTGTTAAAGGGACCCTGAAATGATTTTGGCGATTTTCTACAAACGTACTGAGTCGTTAGAGTAGTTCCTTCTGATCATTAATTGACACATCTAAGTGCTCTGCGTAAAGCGTGTAATTTATTATAAGGTTTTAAAAATGCACATCGCTGTCGATCGCAGCGCACTGCTCGGCGGAATTTTAAGCCGCCCCTACCCATATGATGCAAATAACCCATATGACGTCACGTGGGCGAGCTATCTGATTGGCTGACCAGGGCGCGTGATCGATAATTTCTCCAACTTTATGGTAAACAAATGATCTTCGTAATAGTTGGAATGTTAGTTAATTTGTTTTTATATAGAGAAAGTAGCAGAAAGAGAATGCACAAGAACAATTTTTCAGTACACTTAAGCACTTCCGGCACACAGCAAGTGTCGTCTGCTTGTGTTACAACGTACTCCATTTTGACGAGAGCTCCGCGGTCAGAGCACTATGATTCGACTTTGTTGCCTTGTGGACTGCAAACGTAGTGACTGGCAATATGTCAAGCTGCGACATCGCGTCCCTCTGCAGGGCAGCGTACGAGCGAACTGGCTGCTGCGCATCGGACTGCCGCTATCCGATCGGCGCCAGGATTTGCGCGTTTGTGGCCGTCACTTTACACCGGAAGATTACTAACGCACTAGCGTTTCGAGAGTCCCATATTAGGGCAAACGTAAGCGTAAGGTATATAGCGCAAGGGGACAGGGTCTGGCCGCTTGACTGTGCCGTAACGGGATGAGCCGAGATGAGCAGAAGGGCAAATGTGAATGGTCTGCACGGTGCAGCCACCTGGTGGCATAGAGCTCAACCATCTCCTGTGGCGTTGACAAACGCCTGCCCTGAGTCAAAAGGGATCAGGACCACTTACTTACTTACTTACTTACTAACCATACACAGTAGCAGCAACGAAGCGTATTCTTTTTTGCTGCTGGTGCGTATTTTTCGCAGGAGTGTAATCATCAACACATTGTTTTTATAAATGTTTAAAATGTTTTACACTTGGTTAGAGCAATATTAGCGCTGTGTTTGGCTGGTTAAGCGCTGCGCCAACAAGTGTCTGGACCGTGCAGACCGATCAGGCCGCTCACGTACGTCTGCGCCAAAGTTCCTTCATCAGCTTGAGTTTATGCCTCCAGTCATTTGCCGATATGACCAGCTTGCCTGTGGCTAACGGAATACCAGACACGTTCGGCGCTACGACAGAATTCTCGCAACGCACGCTGCTTCGATAGCTCTCGCTTGGGGTCGACAGCCAAGCGGCTAGCGGAGAGGTTTCGCGCGGGCGGGGGCGGGCTTCAAAACAACCGGAAGTGGACGATGTGACGTCGCATCGTGACGCAGGACCAGTGAAGGCGGAGCTTAGCCCCGCTCGCTCGGCGGACGAGTTGAGGAGGAAAAGCATGGCTGGGGAGGAGGGTAACTTCTAATCGCTTGTAGCTCCATTAATACGTAACGCTTCACTTAAATTGTGGTGCGAATGTTCTACTTAAGCTGTACCCTATGCGTCTACAAAATTTGTCCGAACCGTTTCAGGGGCCCTTTAACTAAGGAAGGGTCTTTGCAGTGTTTCAGTATTGGCAGGACTATTGCCTCCTTCCAACATGAGGGTATGTGACCCGTTGCAAAAATATTGTAAAGACCTAAGATACAGTTTAGGGTCTCACCAGGCAGATTGTTGATTATTTGATATGTTATTGTGTCAGAGCCTGGAGCCGAGCTGCCAGAAGAGCCTAGGGCAAGCTTGAGTTCATGGAATGTTAGTGGTTTGTTGTATCCTTCTGATGACTTGTTTGGATGCAGAGGAATATTTTCAGCTATTCTTTTATGGTGCAAGAACTTTTCGGAATAATTTTCCGAACTTGATACTCTCTCAAAGTGCTCACCAAGAGTGTTTGCTTGATGTTCTATTGTATCACCAGAGCCAGTGATGAGAGGAAAAGGATTTAGACGTTGTCCTTTTAGTTTACGTACCGTGTTATATACTTTGCTAACATCCGTGTATGAGTTTATTGAGGATATGTAGTGCGTCCAGCTTTCTTTTTTGGATATTCGGCAGATACGGCGGCCATTTGCTTTGCACCGCTTAAAATTTATTAGACTTTCTGTCGTTGGGTGGCGTAAAAATCTGCTCCATCCTTTGTTCTGGCGTTTCTTTGCAATTTCACAGCCTTTTATCCACCACAGTTTTGGTTTGACCTTATCTGTGCAGTACTGAGGTATGCAGTTTCGAGCAGAACAGAGGATGTGTTCAGTGATGTAGCTGGCCAGTTCTTCTACACCTAGGTGGTCCACATCTTCCAGGTACAGTTTATATATGTTTCTAAATTTTGACCAGTCTGCACTATGAAGTCCCCATCTTTTTTTTTGGGTAAGCTGGTCCATCGTGCCCGTTTATTGCTTCTTGGAATGTTGGGAGGTGATCACTCCCATAAGAATTACTAATAACTCTCCATTCCAGGTATGGAAGAAGTGATGCTGACCTTATGGCTAAATCTATACATGAATACGTGTTGTGTGTAGAACTGTAAAAAGTTGGCTCTGTCTTGTTAAATAGACAGGCTCCACATGAAAGAAGCAACTTTTCTATTGCCCGTCCTCTCGCATCAAATCTTGAGTCACCCCAGAATGTCGTGTGGGCATTAAAATCTCCAATTACTATACAGGGTTCAGGAAGCTGGTCAATCAGCTTTTCGAATTCTGCAGTGTCAAACCGTTCATCAGGCCACATATATATGGAGCAAATAGTTATAAGTTGATTGAGCAATATAGCCCGAACAGCCACTGCTTCAAATTAACTCTGGAGTGATGCATGCTGGCATGCTACTGACTTTTAAGCTATGATTGCCACACCAACTGAAGAAGAATTACCATTATTTTGATCTTTACGCAAAACTACGCACTGCTTTAAGAAGTTATTGTGTGTCAACTTTAAATGTGTTTCTTGAACACAGAATAGTCATGGCTGATATTCCTCTAGTAGATCTTTGACATCATCTAGATTGCGAAATAGGCCCCTGGCATTCCACTGAATTATTTGTGTAGCCACAGCGAGGAAGGTTTTTGTTCTCTGTGTTTAAGAGCATGTGGTAAATATAGATAGATATGTATACAAGGATGATAACCATTTAGGTTACTGGTCCCTTTCTCAGAGCAGTTACAGGAATTTTATCCCTCCTAGTGCGCTCCTGAGAGCGCTGATCTTTCGGCGTCGATGACGCCGGGGTTCTTTGATCGACCTCCATGACCTTCTCTGAGGTGCTGGAGGATTGTGAACTAGGCGCTGAAAATTGTATCCCAGGCCATGGAGTTCGGTTTAGCTTTGGGACTTGCAGAACCGAGGTCTGCAGGCCCACCTTCGATAATGATGGAGCAGCACTTGCTGCTGCCACCAGGGGGGCAGGCGGAGTGATTACCGCACCACTATCAGTGACCGCGGTAGACTCCCGAGGCATTTGTGACGCTGCCCCTCGTAGCACTACCTCGGAAAAGCTTGTGTCGTCTAAGTATGAAAGACGTTTCCGTGCTTCGTGAAATGTTATATTTTCTTTGACCTTTAGTGCAATGATTTCTTTTTCTTTCTTCCATTTAGGGCATGTCCTGGAGAAGGCTGGAGGCTTCCATCACAGTTCACACAATGTGGAGATGAGTCACAAGTGTCTGATGGATGATCATTCGAGCTGCATTTCGCACAAGTCTGCCTTCCTCGGCATGTCTGGGATCCATGCCCGTACCTCTGGCACTTAAAGCACCGTCGAGGATTTGGAATGTACGGCGATATAGCCTGCATCCAATGTACTAGGCAGCACACTAGTACCAAAGGTTAGTACAATGTGCTTTGTTCGAAGGTGTTCGTTATTCCTGCGGATGAGGATTCTTTATACCTTGATGACATTTTGGTCCTGAAAACTTTGAAGCAGCTCTTCGTTACTAAGGTCCAAGAAGTCGTCTTCAGAGATTATTCCACAGCTCGTGTTCAGGGTTCGATGTGCCGACACAGTGACTGCTACATCGCCAATGCATTTCATCATACTGGGTTTTATCCTTCAAGTCAAGGAGCAGGTCTTCATTGAATATCTTTGTGGCTTTGTAGCCAGGTCCTATCGTGTTTGCGAGGCATTTCGCCACCAAGGAGGAGGAGAATTTACGCACGCTCGTGTTGCCTTCACTGTGGATTACATGGTACTTAGGGACGTGTTCTTCAGTGTTCTTCAAAAATAATTGAAAGGTTACATCGGTGCGCCCTGTCTTTAGAGGGCGATCAAGGGGAATTGGTTTACTAGAAGCCATAATATAGGGATCTTGAGTTCGGCAGCAGCGCCAACCGCCTACCACGGAGCCCAACATGGGGACGGAGCAAGTCTTACGAGTAAGTCAAGCCCTCGCCAGTTGTACGGTACTACTATAACCCAATCTGGAATACCCAAGGTTGGCCACCCACACAAGGTTAACCCCTGCTGCCAGGAAAGTCGGAAGTAAATAGAAGAGAGAAGAAGACAGGAAAGATTGAAAGGGAGAGAGAAAGACGCAGATTGGAGAGGGGGACAGAAAAAGGCAACTACCGATTTCCCCCGGGTGGGTCAGTCCGGGGGTGCTGTCTACATGAAGCAAAGGCCAAAGAGGTCTGTTGCCTCCGCCGAGGGGCCTTAAAGGTCCAAACATCCAGCATCGGCTCAACCCCCAGGATCCCCCTCTTCCCGGACACGGCTAAGCCACGCACGGTTAAACCCAAGGAGTTTTACAAGACGAGAATCATGCGACTCGTTAGTGGGACAAATGTCTAATGCTCATGGAGGCTACTTTTAAATAAACTAGCTTGTTTGTCATATATTCACATTGGCTCACTTTCATTTGACTCACCCTCGTATATTTTGCAGAAGAGCTTTATATATGTGCTCTCCATTGCGCCTACAATTTTGCTGCAATTACGCACAATACACCACCAGTGACAGATGCTCCTGTGCAATACATTGGAACAAGGGACAGTGTCACTGAGATTTTTCCCTGGCCATTGCACATGTACAGAAATGTAAACAAGGTTTTTGAAGGACAAAGCTTATTTAACATATTTGTGCTCAATTTCTTCATTTCATGGCCTTTACATTTTTCATATCAGCAGCATGCACTGGTTTGCTGGTTTCGAAATGATACAGTTCTAAAGTTCATGTGATATTTTCTTTACTTATTAAATAGACAAAAAACATGGAAGTATTGATATCAGTTATTTCGGGCACAATTTTTGGGACATACAAGTATATTCTTTCATGAAAAAACATTTTACTTGTCTTGACAGTGCGTAGCGTTCAAGAATTCATTTGCAGCATCTTTGGCAATGGCGATGCAGTTATTATTTATGTATTTGATCCATCAACAAATTCGATAAGGAGGAGGCTGAGCTGCAACAAGTGCCCCTCCTAGTTTGTGTTTGTACTATGCATTGTATAGTGTTTATACTATGCATTGTATAGCACAAAACAGTTGTCATTTCCTTGTGGCCTAGTAACAATTATTTCATGAAACACACCCACACTCCAAAGACGCCGACACTAAAATGGACTGCTTAGGCTTGGACTGCAAGGCTAAGCCCTGGCCAATGCATGTATATGACTGTGTGGTTGCCACTGAACACGCACATCCTGCTAAATTTGGCAACTTCATTCGAAATTAGTTTTTTGGTGCAGGTTGGCACAGCTCGATGGTTTGGAGCAAGATGGCACAACACTTCCATCCATGTTTGTTGCATTCTTTGTCACCCCTTGCCTTGTACTGTACTAATAAGTTGCCTGGCCAATTCTACTGCTTTGAATGGTAGTTTGGCGTCAATCTAGAAACCAATAAGTGCTACCTGCATTGCTGTCAAGCCTGTGCAGGCCCCCAAATAGCAGACTAGGGGCAAGCTTATGGATATGACAAGTGGCATGGCATAGCATTCTATGAGACACTGATGTCCAATGGCCAACTGCTGCAAAGAATGGCAAAGGGACTAATCTATTTTAGATGAACTGTTAGAAGCTCATCTCTGATACAGAAAATGTGACAGCAAAATTGGATTGGCGGTTGCCAGTGGCATGCCAAACAAATTAATCACACTAACACCCATTTTTCTTTCAACTATTCAGGCAGCATCGTTTAACAATTACTCACATTTGCAGAGATGCCTCCAACAAATATGCGCTTGGGTACCATGGTGCCGTATCGTGGTGCATTCAGGGCAGCTGGTGATGGGGAATGTGAGCCCTCAGTGCTGTTTGTGGACTACAGAACATGTGAAGACAAGATTAGACAATGCTACAAGCTTAGCACACATGTACAAACAGTTTCCAGGAAAAAAGAAAATTTGAGTCTTTGTGCAATTTCAATGGTAGCAGACTGTAACACAGTTGGTTACTTAATCTGCCCTTAGCAATTGTTCCTAGATCAAGTCCTCTTGTTAATGCATTACAGTAATAGACAAGAAGAAAAAGTACACAAGATAAGCAACAACAAAGCTGCCAAGAAGACATAAGTGAATTGCATGTCAAATGTGTGATACACCTGTTTTTGCATACACATTGATTATACTGAACAATGCTAATGCTTTATCAGGACAGAATGCTGGGAGAGTCAGTAATCCATAATAACGAAAAATGGCACAACACACAAATGACCAGCACAACACACAAATGACCAAGAAAGATGCACAATTCAAGTGCAGATGGACACATTCGGTTTTTGACATGCTGACATGGTTCTCTCATGTCACACAGACATAGCACAGAAAGCCACCAATATAGAAGGGTTATAGGTTGGAAAGTTAAAGCAAAAAAGAGCCTAAGGAACTAATATAGTGAGTGAGATGGAAAGAATGTTGGACAAGTTGGTGTTTTATAGAAAATAGCACGACACTCAAGGGACCAAGAAAGACAGTCGAGAAGTGCAGATGGACAAGTTCTGTGTTTGACAAGCCAAGAAACGGTTCTTGCACGATGCACACACACACAAACAATGCGTGCAATGCATACGCTCTCCATAGTCAAAACACATCAAACTTCTGTAGTCACATAACATATTCAAACAAGGGAGTTATCAGCAAAAGCTCGCTTGGCTAGTTGCTGGTATGGTGGAACATACTCAACAGCAGCAATAAATGGATGGGACAAGGAACACAAGTAGCTGAGATTGGCACTGGACATTAACTGATTTCATATGAAAAGGCTGTCCCCACTGCACTTTCTTGCAGCTTTTATTTAATGTTTGAGCCTTGCCATACTTGAGATGCACTTGCAAGTAAAACAGGCTGATGTCCAGTGCCCATCCCATTTACTCATGTTCTTTGCCCCATCCAATAGTGCTGCTATGTTCCACCATTCAAGCAAGTGACTATATTTTGCATACGAGGCTCCAAAATTTTATACACTACTGAAACCATCTCATACAGTAATGTTTCACCAGCCTTTAGACAAGATTTACTCTCACGTGGCTGAATGGCATGTTAAATTTTTCATGAGTGTTGCTCGTTTGTTGCAGCATTATCCTACTGCCATATGTGCATTAATGTTCACATTTTTCCTACTCCTGACTAAGTATACACAGATCAAGGAAAGAGTAAACAAAGATTGTAAATCCACTTTTCATACTTATTAGTGATATATGTCTTTGGGTAACCATTTTATCAAAGCATCAAGCCTTAATTCAGTTCCAACATTACTTTTTAAACGAATGCAAGGTTAACACGCTACAACCGCTAATCAAATCAGTGCCGACGTATTTAGGATTTCTCAATAATTCCTCTGAACCTCTTCGGAAGCACTTGTCAGCATCTGACATTTTTGGCCCTGCGTTAATGCACGTGACTTAAGAGAAACGTTAAAGAAAGAATGAGAAAGGCTGTGCTTGGCTTAACTAAACCATTGTCAGAAATGACAATTTAGCGGGAAGAGATACAAGCAGCTAGTGCAATGCTTAGAAATAAATGTCCACATTGAAAGCTGATCAAGGCACGGCATAATGACGTAAAATTACAAAGAAATTACAGCAATCGAGGATACCCTATAATGCGAGCCCTACGATAACAGGCCAGTTGCCAATCCGAGCATACTATAAAGAGAACGTGATCCTTTTTGATTATAACCTCGTACGCCCCACCTCATGCAAGTCAACCTGCAACTGCATGCATCTTTAGCAAAACAAAGACCTCGTACAAACAAATGGGCGGACCGGCAGTACGAAATTGTAGAACAAAGGGCAGCAAGTGTCGATAAGTATCTGCCCCATAATAATTCAACGCCAAGTTATTAAGGATCAACGCTGATTGTTCTCTAAAAAATGCTGAACATGCACTTTCGAGACCATCAAACGAAACCTGACACGCACTGCTAAAGTTTCAGTGTATAAAACTTCGCTATACAACTGGCCAAGTAGCAGCAAGCTGTAGCCTAACTACAGAAAAGGTAGTACAATGCTTGCCTGCCCAGCCATGTTTATGAATCCAGGCCTTCAAACTCTTTAGCGCGTATGAAATTTACCAGAGTGGTATCATTAAACAAGCCGAACAGCCGCCAGCTACAAAATCTAAAAATCGGATGGCGCAACTTTTTTTTTTTTTTTTCTTTTCCGCGACCTAGGGACAACGCCTCCCCGTTTTTTCCCTACACCATTCAGACACCTGTGGCGCTCAATCCGAAACCCCAATATTTTGAGCACCAGACGGGTACCGAAAGGCCGTTGATATTTTCGCTCGAAGCTACCCGCGATGTTATGATGATAAGCGCGCGCACGCACACACACACAAATAAAGCACACTACTGGACAGCAGTAGCTGACACCACCTGGTAACACTACACTCGCACCTCAACAAAGGGCTCACAACTGCGTAGCAAGACCGACAAGCGCGCGGCTCGCGATAATATTGCACAAATTAGGCTTACACAATTAATGTGTACAGCAGCGGCCAGCAAAACGACAACCAAGTGTAAAGCCACACGTTTCACTTGTAATCTATTGAGCAAGTAATTGTTGCACCATCGCAACAGCGAAAATCAATCAGTGGACTTCCAGAACTCAAACAAAGCAGCATACGCTTTGTTGCACGTCTGAAGTAACAGCCGCGCGCACAATAGTATCGCGTCCTACTACCTACTGACACCATAGCCACTACAGGCAGCAAAGCGACAGCACAAGCGGCTCTCCCCGGCAGTCTATTTATACTGTGCTTCCAAGACAAGAATAGGCGCCACAGAGCCAAGGTTGCATTTAGCTTTCGAGCGCGGAAGCACTATTTACTCACCATGGCGTTACTGCTGCTGGGATCTTTGGTTGCGCTCTTCGAAACTGCCTCACCTCCTACAACCGCGCCGGGGAAGCTAGCACACAGGCACCCGCCAAACCCTTCACAATTCCGGGACCCGCAGCGCGCCTGCGCTATCCCCGCGCTGCCTGCGACACTAGTGTGCGCAGCGCCGTTGAAGACACGCTGTCGAGGTTAATCACGCCGGGGATGAAAAGCGCGCGATGATGGCCATCAAACAAACAACAGTGAGAGAGAAAAAAAAAAAGCGCCTGCATTTCAAAAAGCAAGAGGCCAATTTGACAGGTTAGGGAAAAAAAAAACAATTATTTCCACACTTTAAACACAAGTCAAATAGCCACTCTTCCAAAACCGTAGCCCTGGACAGAAAACGAAACTACAATCTCGGTTATTTTAACGCATCCTGTGACGTAGCTGGCGCAAAGCAGTTAAAACTGATTTATTATGGAAAGCAGACGGACGCGTGGTTCAAATGCCTTAATACAATAGCTGACAAAATGTTAATTACTTGAAAGACTCTAGCTCACTGTGCGTGTTTGGGCACTAGTCCTGCTGAAATAGCCATCATCGAGACGTCATATCTGTCATACGCTCTCCATACGTCATCACGCTAAGCCATCATAGAGTTTAAATTTGTTAGTCATTGCCTCCTTTACTACACTCTACACTCTTAGGCAAAGTTACACCCTTTGGCTTGCCCCTTCTGCCACACAACAATAATCGTTATCTGCCTTGATGCGTTTCCTTTCTTTTAACGCTGCGAGCCCGGAACTTTCCAGTAACGAACGGCACGCGCGTTATCAGAAGGGGCACTCCAAAGGGTGTAAACTGTTCTATGCTGATAACGCGCGTGCCGTTCGTTACTGCAGGTACCGGGCTCGCAGCGTTAAAGAAAGGAAACGCATCAAGGCAGATAACGATTATTGTTGTGAGGCAGAAGGGGCAATCCAAAGGGTGTAACTTTGCCTACACTATTAAAACGGTTGCACCCTTTGGGATGTATATTTGTCCCACAACAATAATCGTCATCTGCCTTGCTTGCGTTTCCTTTCTTGAAAACTCTGCGCTCGCTACTTTCCTGTCGAGAATGCTGCGTCACACTGATAACGCGCATGCCATTCGTGACTGGGAAGTACCGGGCTCGCAGCGTTAAAGAAAGGAAACGCGGGCAAGACAGATGACGATTATTGTTGTGGGACAAGATACGCCCCAAAGGGTGTAAATTTTTCTAAGAGTGTAAGAACAGTTTACACCCTTTGGTGTGCCCCTTCAGCTGCCACAGAAAAATAATCATCCGCCTTGATGCGTTTCCTTTCTTTAACGCTGCGAGCCCGGAACTTTCCAGTAACGAACGGCACGCGCGTTATCAGCATGCCAAAGGGTGTAAACTGTTCTTAGAGTGTAGATGCCTGACGCATGAGCGAAATACTAGCTGCCAAACCTTCTCTCTTTTTCCTCTCCACTAGTCTCGGTCGCGAGTGTTAAGCTGGCGGAACCAGTGGGCACATAGAAGGTCTATTCGATTCAGCCAAGTTTCTCTGCACCTTCTGTACCTATTCACGGTGCACTGCACCTAGACCCTCGATTCCCCGAGGTGCAGCAGCGCACCCTGCACTCCCGTGCTCGATTGAAAGGGGTGCAAGGCAAGGTGCCGCCGCGGTGCACTGCACCCTTGAACCTTGCAGCGAGTGGGTGCAGCCCGGCACCCCCTGCACTTTTTCGTTTGAGGTGCCGTGCACCTTTTTCTGAATCGAACAAACCTAGAGTTTCTCACTATAACGTAGTGAGAAACTCTGAGTGGGCACTACCTCGCGTGGCTTCCGAAATCTTCCTCATGCATTCGCGTCAATCTCAAAGGCCATTAACCTTCATCTTCACTCTTAAAACGGTTGCACCCTTTGGGGTGTATATTTGTCCCACAACAATAATCGTCATCTGCCTTGCTTGCGTTTCCTTTCATGAAAACTCGGCGCTCGCTACTTTCCTGTCGAGAATGCTGCGTCACACTGATAACGCGCATGCCGTTCGTGACTGGAAAGTGCCGGGCTCGGAAACGCAAGCAAGGCAGATGGCCATACACTTTTTTAGAGTGTAGAAAAATTTACACCCTTTGGGGCGTATCTTGTCCCACAACAATAATCGTCATCTGTCTTGCCCGCGTTTCCTTTCTTTAACGCTGCGAGCACGGTACTTCCCAGTCACGAACGGCACGCGCGTTATCAGTGTGACACAGCATTCTCGACAGGAAAGTAGCGAGCGCCGAGTTTTCAAGAAAGGAAACGCAAGCTAGGCAGATGACGATTATTGTTGTGGGACAAATATACACCCCAAAGGGTGCAACCGTTTTAAGAGTGTACAGGCGACAGCTATTCTTGTGCCAGACAACCAACTTTTAAAATGCGCACCAGAGGATTGTGCCGACCATGGTTTCATCGCGGTACCGACCCCGTAAACACCGTGCTTTTCTTCCATCAGTCTTCCAATCGCCTCTTACTAATCTTTGTTGCAGACATAATAGTGTTGATAGTATGGAGTACACCATATTGATGGATGGATGGATAAATGGATGGATGTTATGAGCGTCCCCTTTGGAACGGGGCAGTGGGTTGTGCCACCAAGCTCTTGCTACTATGCTGTTTAATATCCTACCTAGGTTAACCAATGAAAAAAGAAAAAGAAACACTATGAACTACCACGTCCAAATTTTCTGATCCCCTATTGCGAACTGTGCTTTTGTACGTCTCCGTCTTTTGTCGTTTCCCTACTTTTCTTCCACCAATCCTCCAATCGCCTCTTACTAATGTCTATTGCGGACCTGTTTGCTTTACCACTGCTCCCGCTGAACCCAAGGGCTTCAAGGAGGCCAGTGGTGCCTAAATCGACCGCAGGGTAGACGTCTTCACATTCTAATAAAATATGCTCCGTCGTTTCCCTAGCTTTACCGCAGCAAGCACATGCTTCTTCTTCCTTCTTATATCTCGCTTTATAGGTGCGTGTTCTAAGGCATCCCGATCTCGCTTCGAAAAGTAATGAGCTTCCCTTTGAGTTATCATAAATGGTTTCTTTCCTGATTTCGTTTTTTCCTCTTAAGTAGTTACTCATGGCAGCTTTCTTTTCCATTACCGCCACCCATGAGATTAATTCAGCCTCTCTGACTTTCCGCTTGACCTTCTTTGTTGCTGTGTAGCCCACCCCACAGGCCGCATACTTGCTGGTAAGCTTCCTAGTTCTTTTCCTCCACTGTGAATCAATGTTTTGCCTGTACAGATACCTGAACACTCTCCCAGCCCATTTACTTTCTTCCATATTTCTCAGCCGTTCTTCATACTCAATTTTACTGCGAGCTTCGCTCACTTCAAAACTAGTCCAGACCATATCCCCCTGCACAGCTTCATTTGTAGTCTTCCCGTGAGCGCCCAATGCGAGGCGACCCACTGACCTTTGGTTCCCGTCGAGTCCTGATTGTACCCCTGATTTAAAGCAAACAACCGAATTTCCAAAAGTAAGTCCTGGAACCATTACCCCTTTCCACATACCTCGGAGGACCTCGTACCTATTGTATCCCCTATAGTGTTGTCCTATAGCGTACCTATTGTGTTGGTCACAAGTGCCATCTTGCGACGCTTGTTTACAACTGAGGGCAGGTTCGTTCCGCAGGAAACTGTTCCGCTGGGAAGGCATCTAGTAAAGGAGGCAACGCTCAGCCACGGCCGCCAGTGGCCATTGCTAAGCACGCCGAGGCATGTTCTGATGACCGTGGTTGTGACTGTACAAACAACGGTCGAATTCGACAGTCGCGCAGCTGAATGTCGTCGAATTTTGTAGCTGCAAGCACTCCATCGTTCGCACTCGCACCAGTAGAACGCGAGATAGAATACAGATGTATAACATTACAAAAAAAAAATAATTATAAAGACGTTATGTCTGCATTACATTCAAGAACTACTTAAATTTCGGAATAATTGAACTTCGAAATTTTAGCTAGCATCAAAGAGGAAGTGAGGTGCATTTGGTGGCAGATAAAACAAATTTGCAACTTTCATGTATAAATGACAATATTTTACTTGTTCATTTAACACCTGTGTGATATGCTTCCATTATAACCGTACGAAGCCAACCACAAAACCGAGAAACGCGTAGGGGTAAATAGCATTTGAGCTGAAATGTACAATATGATTGAGGGTTAATTTGTGATAAGATTCAGATTCTTAATAAAAAAACAATGGGATTGAAAACGAAAGAAAACTTGCCACTCGTAGGAGCCAAACCTAGGAACTTCTCACGACACAAATTGCTGCTGCACAACAATCAAGTTCTCTGAAGGGCATTGTTTGAGAATCGGTCCATGCAGTTCATAAACTACCTTGACATGTCAGTGGAGAACTGTTGCTTACCATTATTTGAGTTTTACAGTGAACATGTAACCTTACCTTTATTACTTGTTACTCATACCTACCTGACAATACCAAGAATAAGGTGTCTTGTATGAATGCAACCATTCTGACATGCATAAGTGGGTAATGCCTTTCATGCGCCAAAGGACACCAGAACGATTATTGAACATTCCCTCTGTGCAAAAGTGTAGTTTTATCTAGTAACTCACATCACACACAGCGTGTGAAGAAAAACAAAAGAACAGCAACCCTTCTCTGTTTGTTTCAATGTCACTGCTGCGATTGGATGATTTAGAACAAACAATTTACGCACAGGTACTAATAGAAATTTACTTGGCACAAATTTCGTTAGCTGTGATGAAAAATAATACAGCATCTTTGTCCTGTCTGCATGTGCATCATGATTGATAGGTCAGAACATACCTCATGAACTCAATGACATGGCACACAAGCATCATTATCAAACGTATTTATAACATGGCGCCAAGTGACGTCAAAAGTTTGATGTAATCAGCATTTTTTTTTTTACAGTGGCAAGATGCAAACATTTAAAACAAACTCCAATGCTGTCTTGATGGAAAAGGTGGCATCTATGCTTTATGCAGTGTGATGTAAAAAAGCCCCCCAATTCCCAAACACATATACACATGATGAATTGCTGGTAAGCCAGAAATTGAACACCTACATTTGCAACACAAAAACATTCAAAGCATCGTAGCAACTGAGTTGATGACGAGTGCTGTCAGCTCTTTGGCAATTGAGTCCTGTGGACATGAACACTGACTGCTGCAGTGACTGTACCTATCAGCCAGCAATTAAAACCAGTGGCAGCAACGATTCGAAATGGAATTTCCAACAGCTCTCAATTCCTGTCATCAAAACACAATCACACACCTGAAAGTTACAAACAAAGAGGCTCTGTCCAACCAGACAGCAACTAGCAGTCACAAAAGACAAGCAAGCAATATGAACAAAAAGTGGCCGACCCATTACAGCTCGTTCTTTTATCTACATAGAATGATGAACAGGTAAGAAAAGCTCAACAATAGCCTGCTGATCTTCAAACATTCTTTTGGATATTAGGAAGTATGCAGTTCACACAGGCAGCACATTTAATTTTGCAGCAAAAAAATTTACTTGTTCTTACTTTCTTTGCCAACCCTACCACCACACCCCCCCTTTTTTTTTAACTTTGTGATTTACAACAGGCACTCTCAGCCCACCAGAAATAACCATTACTGTACAATTCCAGCTTCACAAAGAAAACTACAAATCCGAAAGAAGAACACGAATCAACAGAGAGAGAGAGAGAAAGCATCCAAAACAAGCAATAAGCTTTTCCTACACGCATTTCACAAAACTTTATACATGTGTAATGTTGCTTAAGATGCACATTGCCCTTTTGCACCTACTCATTTTCCTTGTGTAACTAAAACAGCCTTGCACATGTGTGCAGCACTACACATACTTAAGTTTCCTTGAAATGAAGAGCTCACTGTACATGTCAATTAAGACATCATTAGAAAAGTAAGCAAGCAGCACTGAGGGGAGGATGACGGTGAGAAATCAAATTGAATCACCGACAGGGCATGGTCGGCGGCAGTGACATCACGCTCGCACTCAGTATATACACAATGATTTGAGAATGAGAAAAAAAGAACAACTGCCACAACATGTCCCTGGAGGGCACTAGTGTACAAAGAGCATCGTTCACGCACGCCTTTTCCCTGTCTCATGATGGGTCCATTATTTCCTCAGGTTCATCCTTGACTTCTGCCACCTGAATGGTTGCGGTGGCTGCAGAGTCTGAGGTGGTGGCAACGGTAGTTACTGGGTGATGCAACTGTGCAGCAGACGATGTTGCCGTTGAAAATATCCCCTTGACAGCGACACTGGTTGGCTGAGCCATAGTGACCACAACCACTTTGGTCAGCGAAGCTGTCGAGGTGACCGCCTTTGTCTGGAGTGTGTTGCCTTGGGGTGTTGGTGCTGCCGTCACAATCTTCACAAGGGTTGGCGCTGAGGCGACTGTGCTTGTGCTGCTGCTGCTGTTGTTGACAACACCTGTGGTAGCATTGGCAAGTGGGCTTGCCGGCGCTGCCAGACGTGGAGGGTTAGATGTAACAATGACGTACTTCTGCGGCGCTCCCGGCAGCGATGCCGTCGGAACTCGAGGTGTGGGAACTAGTGAAGATGCACGTGGCGCAGCTTGGAGAAGGCGAGAAGGCTGAAAAAGAATGAAGTGACACATAGCAAATCAAAACTGGTTCACTTGTGGTCAGGTGTAAGAAACTAAAGGTAAACTGATGCCCTTTTACAGTCATAACAGCATGCAGCTAAGCCCACACAAATAATTACATGGAATCCAACAAACATTTTAAACTAGCTTTACATGTGGCCGACACTTTACTTGGGCCTCTTTGATTTTCCACTTCTGGCTACCTGCGGGCTGCCAGAGCCAGCCAGAGCGCCTTTGTTTTTCTCGGGTTGCTCCACCCACCGTGCCACGCACTTCCGCCGGGTGTTCATTTTATTCTGGCTGGACGGTTCTGGCTACCCGCGGGCTGCAAGAACCAGCCAGGACGATTTTGGTCTGGCTGCTCTCTGCAGGTTCTCTGGCTAGCAGATGACTAAAACAGGCAATGAGCACTCGCCGCCATCTTTGTGGGGACGATGAATTGCAACGTGGGCGCTTGAGGACTTAAATCTTACCGTGCTCAGCCAACTGGCTACGGTCGTCTTCGGATTTCCTTACGTCTAGCGTTATCTTCTTAGGTTCTAATGCACCGTTTCGCATTGCTCTGATGCGTGCATGTTATCTGCACCGTGTTCTGCTCAAGTTGTAGACGCTCATTGGCACACATTGTGCTACATTTTTGGTTTGTCTTTGGTGGTGTTTCTTTTCACATATCTCGTGTATGTATGCGGCGATATCCCCTTTTTCTGCAGTTAGCGAAGGCGTTACAGCTAGCCGTGTTCGCTCCATGTTTTCATCGTATACTTGGGTGACAGCTCGAAACTGATATGCGTTCAAACTGCAGGCCATTGATGTTAAGAATGCACTGGTTGAGTACAATCCATAGGCATGCGTACATTAGCTTATTGCTCTCATGATTGCAACCAATATTGTTTTTCTTGTGAACCTTTTCGCTGTTCACAGGCGGCACGCATTTTCATGTGCCAGCTGCATCCCCAGCTCTTTAGGGTCAAAATGAGAAGCACCATCAGCCGAAACAAATTTTTTGAAATCGAAACCTAAGCAGGTCGATCAGCACAAAATGTTATGCATATAAGATGTACAGGTTTGCCAGACTGCACTATTAATAGCCAAAGTGGCCTACTTTTTGTCCGAGTTGGCGTCAGAATTTTCCTTTTGGCTATGTGGCTATTTTAGGGCTACATCTTTTTCTTACGTAAAAAAAAAAAGTAAAGATAGTTAAGCACAAATGAAAAGCACGCTGGAATCAAAATGCAAACAACAGCAGGTTAAAGAAATTGAGCGCGTCTGTCACAAAATCAAACTTTGCAATATTTATGCAAGATAACGCATATGCAGGTCAAAAGGTCAAGGATTGCATCCTTTTCATAATTTTAATTAAGAAAGCTGGCCTCAGGAAACACGTCTCCATCCGCGAACTACCCGCGTGCGCCAGCGAACATAGACTGTTGCTGTCTCCACATGTGAGCTGTTCACGTCCTATGTTTTAAGCATGAGATGCTTTCAGCTCCCGTTGACGGTGCGCCACTGGTGACCTCGGCGCCAGAACAGAGGGAGAACACTGAGCTGAACCTAACGGAAATTTGCCGAATTTTCTGCCTGCCGCATGGCGCCTATGGCAGTTCGTCCGGACCCTTCCTGCCCAAATTGTCCCTGCTCCAACACCAACATAGAACACATCCTCTTCCGTTGCCCCACAGCCACCACAGCCCCATCCGTTCCCTACACAACTCCAAACCCTCCTCCTGTCTTCGCGATCACTACCTGTATCAAATGCCGCCGTCGAACGACAAAATCATTCATTAGGCAAAAATCATTAATATAGCAGAGCCTCGTTCATACGTCCTGAAAAGAAAGAGAGATAGAGCATACTAATCGCGAAAACGTACGATCTGAAGTAACTAGAAAAATTTGATGGACTCAACTATTGTTGACATCTACATAATGCGAAGCGTCGTGCGGATCGTTGCGGTACCAGACACCAACGCGCAACAAGCTGGTGGTGCTCCAGAGGACTGAGAAGCATTTTGTTGTTTTCCTGTTGCGTAGTGTTTTTAAGAGAGCGACGGGAAAGTGAAACGAAATCGAGCTGGTGGGCGACGGCGCATGCCGCTGAAGCGAAAGGTGACGCCCACATCTCGCTTTCTGAAGCAGGGAACGGCGGCACGCTTTGGTTATCGCCTACTAAAAGCATGCAGTACACTATTAATGGCACTACGCACCATGCGCTGTAAAACAGATAGGTGAAGATGCTCATCGCAATAGTTGTGAATGCAGCATGCGACAACCAGGGCGGAAGTTCACTGGAACCAGAATAAGAAGTCGTGCGCGCCGTCTTTTTTACACGAGACGGGCAGCTATATACTGTTCTCCATCACGCACGCCTTGCGCCTTTTCTTGTTCGCACAGGATCTAGCGGCTGGTCGCAGACACACAATCATAGACTGAAGCAGGGTGCGGCAGCGCGCTTTGGTTATCGCCTATTAAAATTAAAAGTGTGCGCTACACTTCCGATGGCAACGCGTGCTGTGAAACAGATAGGCAAAGATGCTTATCACAATAGGATTGGTGGTGATAGCTGTGAACGCCGCGTGCGACCACCCCAGTGAAGATTTGCTGGTAGTGAAGTGAGAAACCCAGTGCACACCGGCGTTTTCCCGTGAGACGGGCGGCTATATACTGTCCTCTACCGCACGCGTCTTGCACATTTTCTTGTTTACATGGGATCTAGTGGCTGGAAAGCGTACCATACGATCACAGTTTGGCGACGTACTGAACGGTGGTGCCGAAAAATCGCGTTTTCTGGGAACGTATGAACCGGCAAAAGATGAGCATAACTCTATTGGGTCATTTTTTCTTGTTCTCGAATGCGAACGTTGGTGCCGGGAAAACGTACGTAACGGGAACATATCAACGAGGTTCTCCTGAAATATTTTCTTTTCTTTTTTTTTTTCTTTCGATGAGCTCAATAGACACGGCAAAACAAGCAGAGCTTCATTGCTTAGGTTGCACTGACAACTGCCTCTTGGTATATGACAAAAGCTGGAGGTTGAGATAACGTGGTACCACAAGCCACTGAAGCTTGCGTCAGTCACCCTCCTGCAGCGGTGATAAACCTCACTATTGCTGGGTATCTGAAAGCTGAGCATGCAAAGCATCTGTCATTTTTTCTCCCTGCGCTTCCCCACATTTCATGCAGGGTACGCTTGGTCCTCCTCCGCCGCTCCTCTCAGGACATGCCACACCCTTTCGCCCTTACCCCCACCCCACTCCCTATTATCCTAACTTTCAGCAAAACGATCAAGGTGCAGTGCCAACCACTACACTGACCCACATCTCAGTGATATCATGTGATAACAAACTACAATTTACATGACAAATTTAGGTACTCTGGTAAACAGCCTGCCTAAGCACTACATTGTGAAGCTTGTTTTGAATACCTTGCATTTAAAGATGATACAATTCATGGTCTGTTGCGCTTTCGAGGAATTGAGTTTTCATACACCCACTTTGGAGTCTGCAGCCATTTAAGAAAGGAAAACAAGAAAAAAAAAAAAAAAAAGAGGCGAAAAGGTTGTGTCAGTACACCTTTAACAGAAC
The DNA here is from genome assembly GCF_023375885.2 of Dermacentor andersoni. Lineage (NCBI taxonomy): Eukaryota > Metazoa > Arthropoda > Arachnida > Ixodida > Ixodidae > Dermacentor > Dermacentor andersoni. The sequence goes on from NC_092815.1 coordinate 87,436,200, forward strand.
CATAGCCACAGGTAACCATCGTCATGACAGCTTCAACACTGGATATGCAAGAGTGTCTGGTTGATAAGTCGGTATCAAAGACACCTGAAGCAAATAAATCTTGAAGCCACACACCTGGGTAACTGTAAGAGTGGTGCGCGCCACTGAAGTTGTGGTAGTGGGCTGCATGCGAGCCCTAACCACCTGTGCATGCAGCAGGTGCCCCAGGTAGCCGTACTCTGCTCGGTACTCTTCCGCATTGTCAGGCGGGGTCCGGGTTGCTTTCAGCACTGGTGCCAGCACCCTCTTGTCGGCGGAACGTGGGAAGGGAGAAAGGGGAAAATATATATATATATTTTTTCCCAGCAACAGTTCAATAATACTGTAAAATAACTGACTGCAAGCACAAAATTAATTTCATTTTGAATTAAGCCACACAATTTTTTACTTATTCTAGGCACATGAAATGCAAGGCGATTTATTTGGACTAAATGACAAATCTCAACTGCTGCACGATTCACAAGGAAATGAATAGACATGCCAGATGCTAATGAGAGACATGGAGACGACGAGGCTGTCTCAAAGGAACACTAGGTACTGCTTCTGCCTTTATATAGCAAAAATAAACACCTGTTTCTAGTGAAAATTGAAAAGCTAAGTGGCATTATGTCTATCTGTGCTGCCATGGCCAACCCTATGCCACTGCGTGCATTAGCTTTTCTGTTGACGAGCCTAGTGAAACATAAGTGTATGAGCCACAAGATTTCTCCAAATGCTTTTTCTATGAGCTATTAGTGCTAGCCTGCAGCATCTATTGCAGCCTTTGGTTCAATTTAAACGAGCAGTGTCCTCTGAAAATTGAGTATATGAAACATTACTTAACTAAATTTTATATATTTGTTACTTTATATATTTGTTACTGTTACCATGCTCCTTGAATGCAACAGCTAAGCTGATAGTGGATTATAGGATAGCATGTAATTCTACAAGGAATAAGGGTATCCAAATCGCAATATTTTTAAACTGAATTAAGTGCTGGAGAAATATCAGCTTCGAATAATGAATATCTTTCTGTCCCTGAAAGCAAAATAGAAACGAATAGGAAAACAAAATACATGCAAGAGGTGACAAGATATATATTTGTATTAATGCATGCAGGGATGGAAGTGGCCAAGGGAGTTTCGGAGCAACTCTGGGAGCAGTAAATTTGGCACATTGGAGCAGGTTTGGAGCAGAAACTGTTCGATTTGGAGCAGAATATGCACCTTCTGGAGCATGCTCCATAAGGCTCAACATGAGTTAAATACAGACAAATCAAGAAAATATGTTCTTTATTTGACTTTGCAGAACACTATTAAGTTACGGCGAATCAGTTCTGTGGAAGCCTGAAAGGTTGAGGAAAGTTCACTAAAGGAAAAGAATGTCATACACCAGGAAAAGGAAACTGATTTGCACTCCTCGGAAACCACTATTAAGTTATGTAATAGACGTGCCGACTAAATGTGGCCAAGAAAAGAAAAACAACCAAGGTATTTATGTGAACAGCACCAATTGTATGTTGATAGGCTTTTTGTTAATGCTAGTCAACAGTCTCCTTTTTGTCTTGCACAAGCTATTAATATTTAGGTTTAATTAGCTAACAATAATTACCTAAGTTTTTCTATAAGGGCATTGGATAATGCAAATCATAGGTTGCTTTAAATCTAGTTATTGCTCATGTTTCAAAACACTCCAGATCTTTTTAACTGACATCTTGTCAATTAGGTAAGCTTATAAAGTTAGCTAATTAGACATTCATGCACAACGAACAAGAAATAATGACTGCGACAACCATGAGCAACACCCATCAACATACAGTGAACCCCGTTCACGTTATGCCCTGTCTTTTTTTAAATTCTTGTGGCATTCAGTTGGCATCGCAGAGTAAAACAGAATAAATGTGAAGTTACTTTGTTGGTCATCGCATGTTAGCCAGTATTCCACTTGACTTGACGACTCTGACATAAAGACTCTGACATTTATCAAAGTAATAAAGAGAAGAAATCGTTCAGTGGTTTCCAATCAGCGTCGCTGACCAATATTTTGCACAAGCTCGATTATTAGGGCTGCCCTATAATGCCACTGTAAAACAATGACCAATATATTTTGAATGCCAAACAATGGTTTCTTAAAATTTTCGGACTCGATCTGCGCAAGTTGCGTTGCGGGCATCATGGCCACAAACGCAATTTCTGTCGGTCGCATAATGTCTGTCCCTTTACAACCACCATTTGGCCACTACGGTAGACTAAAACCAAAACTTCATGTTCTCAGTTCATGTTTTGCAGCCACAAAAGTCTTCATGTGGTATAGTGTGGTTGTGCAGGATATAGAGTACCCGGAGTTCAACCTTGAGTGATGATTGCGGTTGCCATTGGATATTTCTGGTCAAGAGGTTTCATGTGCGCATGCAAAATACATTTTAACGTTACACGCATGGTGTTCGCCATTAATCAATGCAAATTTACTAATAGAGCGTACAAGAGAACCTTAAAAAGTATAACGACATATAGTGCATCTTATTCATTCAGCTGAGAGCGCAGCTTTCTTTCCTGATTGCCCCATAAGAGTGCCAGTTCAAATTATCTTTAGCTGGTTTGCATATTACACTGTTAAGGACGGCCAGCTGCAGCGCAAGTTTGCCAGCTATTTTAGCCAGCGGTGGCAACCTCATCTTGGAACGCCGCCACCAACCTCTAGCCACGGCGTGACTAAGTCGACTTTGTGTCGGGAACAATACGCACGTCCTCCACTCTCTGTCGCTTCAGCTAGGATGCGTTTGATGAAGCAGGCTTTGTGCTGAAACCGCCACCGTTACGCACTAGCCTCGTCGCCGTTGTGACGGAATGAGTTCGGCGGGCCAACTATTGTTACCGAAGTCCCCAACGTGGACCTGATCTACTACGGGTGGGGGAGTTGCTGCGGGAACGTCGTCGTAGGCTCCTTCCCACACGCCGACCAAGACGCAAGACAATGTGCTACCCGGGTGCGCTACCCGGGTCGGCTCCGAGTTCTATGAAGCCCGGGCCATGCACCTGTGTGTGTGTGTGCGTGTGCAAGCCGTCCCGGGGAGAGGCGGCATGTTTACAATGACTGGACGAACGTTTCCGTCCCCTTGGAATCAAGGGGGGACCAAGTGCTTATAAGCAGCGAGTGTCGGCTGCTAGACGTGCTCGTTGTCGTGCTCAAAATGTACTCGTGAGCTGTGTGCTCGTAAGCTGTTTGCTGTATGCTCGTCTTGCGGGCTCCATTTGGGAGTCACGCTAGACTGTCGATGTATCTCATGTTCAACTGTAAATAATGTAAATAAATCCTGCTCGCCTACTCCTGTCGCCCCAAGTTCCTCCGATCGTCCTACAAGCCCGACTGCAAAATCTTACAACACAAACGTGTAAGACTTATTCACAATGCTTTGTATAGCACAAAGGATTTTCGTTTTCCTATGGCCAAGTTACAATGTGCCACCAAACACACCCTCACTCCAAAGACGCTGACAGTGAAACATCTTGATTTAGCTCGGCTTCTAGGGCTAAATGCTAGCCAACACATGGCTGTATGATTGCCACTGAACACGAACATCCTGCAAAATTTAGCCGATTTCATTCGAACTTGGTGTTTTAGTGCAAGTTGGTGCAGCTCAGTGGTTTAGTGCAAGATGGCACAAATGGCGTGGCGCTTCCATCCCTGTGCAACTGCTATTTGTGGGTAGGTTTGAGCAGCTTTCAAATGTGTAAAAAGTAAAAATTGGATAGTTCCTTGCCGGCTCAGAATGGCTATTTGAAGCAGACTGTATGCAAAAGCCTTTTTCATGGCTGCCCGGCAGCATTAATCATAGCAATCCTGTATAGCTGGTATGACTGGATACACAAATGAAGAAACTGAATACCCTTTTCATTTGAAACAAAGTATAATCAACTTGCAGTACCGTATTTACATGATTGTAAGTTGACTCGAATGCAAGTCAACCACCCCATATTGCGAGACAGGAAAAAAAAAGGAGTGCATGCCCGAGGGCGCATTCGATAACGAAAATTTATTAGTAGCTGACATGGTCACTGGACTACTCGTCTTCACTAGTGCTGCCATTGTCATCGCTGCTACGGCCCCACAGTGTGCCGTCGTCCAGCGAAATTCCACATTTGGAAAACGACCGCACCACGACATCTTGTGGAACAGCAGCCCACGCCGGATGCACCCAACTACACGCAGCCATCAGGGAGGCTCTTTTGACAGGTCCGGTTGGCGTAAGTACGTGGTCTTCTGCCACCAGCCACTCGTACCCACAGCAATGCAGGTCCTTAAAAGGCGAAGATCTGGGCTTGTTTCATGACCATGACGCACTTCACTGACAGGGTCCAATCACACATTTCAGCTACGTATGCCGTGAGCTTGGCCTACAGCTCCGTGAAGCGTCCAGACTTCGGCACGTGGGAAATTCCTCACTTGCCGTCACAGGTGAAAATTTCGCTTCGCTGCAGTCGCCACTCTCACACCACTTGTTCAGAAACTTGCGGCCCGCTGCGCAGTGATTTGTTTCTTCGGCGTAAAGGATGGCAGCCTTCTTGAACGTTGCTGCGAACGAGTGCCGAATGATTAGTGGGCCTGGAGCACTCATGACGAGTGAGGAAGCATGGAAGTAGCACGTAGCCGGCAGTCAAGTCGAACGCGTCAAACCAATGCCCATAGAATAAAGAACCCAATGCCTTTGGTCAAACTAAGAGCATAGAGAAAGCTAATAGATCTAGATCTAGGAGGCTATGGCTAAAAGCTACAGGGAACGAGAAACATGTGAGCGGTATCAGCTCTTCTATGAACTACCGATACTCCCCGCAAGCGCCGCCGTTCTGAGGGTGCCGTCGCGAATGGAACAGTGGTGCTTCCATCAACTATCGACACCCCCCCCACAAGTGTTGTGTGCACTGTAAAATTCTCAAAAATGTTGAAAAACCTTTCCGAAAAGCGAACACACGGGATAGCAAGAAGCTACGGGTAGGGCCATAGAGCAAACATAAAATTGTAACTATGTTGTAGCTCTCCTTGGTCTTGCTTTTTTGGCGGTGCCATGTTTTGGTTTCTATTTTAAGTCGACCCCCCCCCTTCAGATTTGCAAATGTAAAAAAGACAGGTCGACTTACAGTCATGTAAATAAGGTACATAAAATTTAAAATATTTGCACACCTTAAGAAAGCACAAAGTAACTTTAAAAATCATGGCTGCGCACACTAGTTGCAGTGAAACCAGGCTATGTTTCATACTTAGCAGGCGCCTCTGTGGAAGATACGCAAGTATGAACAGTCACAGAAGTCTCACTCCATGCATTTCGCAGTGCAATTGTTCTTAATCTGTAATGCTTTCGGCAGAATAACTACAGCATAGATCGCTTATAGCGTAAGTCGCCAGAGTTATAGATATTCGCACCATAACCAATACAATATTTTCAAAGGCTTCACATGTGCAAAAAATGTAGAACAGGCAGCTGTGTGTATCTGACATATATTTGTATCCATTTAAATGTACAAATGCTGTCCAAGGATCTGCAGTCTTTGCATTAAAGACAAAGTAACACAAAAGGAGAAAATAAAAGAAGATAAAAGTAAGTTGCAGACTTACTTTCATCGAAGTGAGTAAGTTGTCGATTATTCGACATTCCCCCAGCACACCAACTCCACAGAACTAATGTACAACCATGGCTGAAATTCTAGACGTCATATAGTGTTTCGTTCAAGCATTTTTTAAAATATTGGCACCTTCAGTAAATGACCTGGCTGTGGGCCATGTCTTGACATGCACACCACTCTCACAGCACACTATTTTTGTCAGCCCATGGTATGAGCAGGTTGACCAGACCGAACAAAATTATTAACACCACACAAACAGACGGAACAGCAAAAGCAGTGTGTGTGAAAGGCATGAAAGCATGTGTGAAGCTACGCCGATTAGCCACTGGAAGGCGCACTGACCGCATCAAATACACGAGTTCAGCGTTCACACACGCAGACTTTCGCAGTTGGAATTTTTCTACACATGCGAGCATACAAATGAACTTGGCACGCATGCTCGCAGTAGTTGCTGGCAAGTCGACTGTGGACCTGAACACTGCTTCAACGGCCGTTGATCTAATCTGTATACAGGATCTCAGGATCGATTGCTGATGAACCACCTGTAGGATTAGCGACAAGCTTTCCGCGACGATTTGAGGCCCATTATGACATCAGAAGGCAGTAAATTTTTGTCACGGCCACACTATCAAGCCTGTTAGGCCTAATCAAAGCTGTGTGATCTGGTGTCAGCAACTAATGTTACGGTTACTGAATTAATGCAGAAATAGGTTTTTATCTGCGATGCCTTCCATGCAAGAATTGTATCACATTTTGTAACATAAAGGTATGGGACATTAATGTTACATGAATCTTTCTTCCATAGGTAATGCACTATTTTTTGGTTGCAAATGCAATGAATGCATTATGTGCTACGTGTGAAACAAAGTATACACTTGGATGTACCAAAAGCAGCTGCTTGATGTGCTCAGCTGCCTTCTTGTCCACGGGCGAGACACCGGGCTCCTCCAGACCCTGGCGCAGCTTTTCACCCAAGGCTCGCACCCGTGGGAGCACAAAGGACCGCACCACCTCAGGCCCGAGTTCAGCCAACCCCGAGACAGCTCCATAATGAGAAGCAAGCGGCATCTTATCATTCTGCAGTGCCCGGCTGAACATGCGCGTCACACGAGTTTGGACGTTGTTGGTGCTTGTGTTGAAGTTCCTGCAGGAACCAAAAATGAGTCTTTCAGAAGTGCTGCAGCAAAACACTTAAGACAGAGAGAGAGTCAAAAATCAAGTTGTGGGTTTTCTCGTCCAGAAACTGCACAGTGAGTTTTGAGGAACACCGCAGTTGGGAGGGGGGTTCCGAATTAATTTCAACCACCGAGGGTGCTTTGACGCGTTCCTAGTTCTGTGTGCACGAGCGTTCTTGCAGAATGTCTGAATGCAGCCATTGTGGCTGGGAATTGAACCCGAGATCTCAAGCACAGCAGCAGAATGGCATAGCCACTAAGCCACCGCGGTGGGTAGAGAGAGAGAGAGAGAGGGAAGAGGAGTACCAAAAAATTCTGACAGAACCCATCTTGAGATTGTCAATGCTAATACGATTGGCAGAGAAGCAATCTAGCAATACCCCATATCGGCACTGCCAAAGCGTGTTGTGTGTGGGGCATGTATGCAGCCAGGCTCCTCTCTCGCACTTCCATCTGGACATACCGCGCCATCTAGCGGCACTGCCACGAAGGTCGCGCATAGCACATGTGTGAATATATATTTCATTTATTTCATTTCATTTTATTTATTTACCCAAAGGGCCCAGAATCGGGCATTACATAGGGGGGGATAACAACAACATTCAGACAAGATTGTCTGAATATACATCACGCAGGTTCGATTCCGCCCAGCATTAAAAAAGTTTAAAAGATTTGTTTTTTTTTTAATCATTGAAGAGTGACCCGTAAGAGCGGTACATACCCACTGACTGAAGTTGGTCCGATGGTTGGTTTTGAACACGGTTCCTTCAACACAGCAGCCCAATGCTCTACCCATTAGACCGTCGCCTACCCAGTGACCCAAGTTGGCGGGAAAATGGTTAGGGACATAAATATACAAACAAGTAGATAGATAGACAGACATCGAAAAGTGCGTGAAGTATCCTAAGAATTATAGGCGCATTAAAAGCATTTACAAGGGCAATGATTTAAGGACATAAGGGCAGAGCTTTGGCCATGTTGGTCTGATATTTTCGTAGGATTATAGAAAGCATGGATACTAGAAAGCTTGTGTTGCATCTTTCCTATTTGTCTCTGTGGTTTGCATTACAAACACAGGAAATCTAACAAGGCAGTAAATTACAGATGGCATTAAGAAAACACAATCGCTGAATGACAAAACTTATTTTCAAATATCGTCTTCATCAGCTTGATATGGGTTATGTTTATCTGAGGTTTCAGTAGGAAGCATAAGAGTGTGCTTTGTGTGTAAACTGTTTTCTTGGGTCTTTAACTTGTACCTTGTTCAACTTCTGATAATTCAAACCATGAGCTGTGGCCTCAAGTGGGTTTAAGCATTGTTATAGTGAAAAAAGACACAAATACCCCAAGAAGACGACTGCATGGTTCTTATGCTCACCTCTTGAAGACTTTAAGAGTAAGGTATGAGAAGACACTCACTTGCAGATTTGGGCCATCAGGCGAGAGGCAAAGTCCCGCAGTGCCCAATGGTTGTCCACGTCAGGCCTAGTGCACAGTTGCCGACTCACAATGCATGTTGCCACTGAGGGTATCAGCTCGTGAAGCTACAACAGGAAATGTGAAAGTGCTCGTTGGGTACCCCATCTCATCCACAAAAGAACACCATTCAGCAAAAATACACCACTGTCTCCTTCAAAGAGCAAAAGTTTACATTCACACGTGCGCACGCACGCATATATAGAAGAGAAAGAAAGAAGGAGAAAAAAGGTTTTGTAGTTTCGCCCAAAGTACAAAGCATTAGAAAGGTTTAGCGTTGCACTGAGCTTCTCAAATGATATTCTAAGAATATGCAGAGTCCTCATGTTGGCATGGCACAGCACGCAATGGCACCACTTCTGCGCAGCAGAAACAGCACCCTCAAAGCTATTAGGTGTCTCACAATGCTGGCATGATGAGGAGCACCACCACTGTTATTTTAGGTGTGACACCTCAATTATGCACAAGATTGAGATAGAAGCAAAACTGTCAGCGTTTGTAGCTTAAAGTGTACTGGCCGTTCCACTCTGTGTGTAGCATGTCGCCTGCTACAGTTCGAGTGGTGTCTGGGAGTCTTCTGCAGTGTTTTTGTTTGTTAAGCTCTCATTCCCTATGCTTTTACACTTATGCTGGTCGTCTCAAATATATTTTTACAACATCTTAGTTCGCAAAAATTTATTCAAAGAGCTTATTTCCTAGACGGCAATATATTTTTCAAAGGCTGCACTACAGTGCCAGTCGAAAGAGCTCCGACCAGCCCACTGCAGGTTTCTTTATGCATGGGTCTACACTTTGCAGCAGTAGCTCACGTAAATAATAAAAGCATAAGCGCAATAACATAGCACATAAGAATACACTTAGGATACCATATCTGCCGTGGTGCAACAAGCATGTCACAACCACTGGTTAGATATGACTTCTACATTTACCTTGATTTTAACCCACTAAAACATGTTTCCTCACGACGAGTAATTCATGGTATAACACCGAATTTTTGCAATTCTTCACAGAAACGCTCGGCAGTGACATGAGGACTTGACTAATAGCGCAGTTTGGCTTCTACCAGCACCACTTGCTTCTTTAACTGCTTCTCAGGATTAAGCCGTTGTTCACTGGTTAAACTTAAGTGGCGGTAATTAAAAGTATAGCTAACTGAGGCCTACAGCTCTTTACAGTATATGAAAATGAATGTACCAAAGTTTATTCCCTTTCCCGTGCTACACCTTCAACTGACTTGAGCAATTTACTGGTGCGTGTTGCTTGACGAAGAGACATAACATAACGAAGCTGTTTGACAAACTGACACAGGCTGTACGGCCTAAATATTTGAGTGAAATATGCCTTTTTGAACCATGTGGCTGCAGCCAGAAAAAAAAAAAGAAAAGCAGAAGCCTTTTATTAGTAATATAGGACATATTTAAGATATCAATATTCCCTGGTGAAAGTAAAAAGTCAAGTAAATTCATGTGATTCTTGTGGTGTCTTTCTTATGAGGCGGGTGTGCGAGATTCTCTTTTATATAATCAGTTTGTATAATTAAACAATGCAAGATTGCGATATGGTGAGGCAGAAGGTGTATGAATTTTCCTCTTCAAGACAGCCTAAGCTGCCCTGCGGTATGTTTTAGTATTGCTAGAGTATGTTTTAGGTATTGCGATTGACGGTGTAAACAACTACTTCATGTTTACACTTCAAAGTTGCAATGAACTGATGGGTTTTGTGAACAATATGTGCCTAGCCATAATGACAATCGGTTGCTTCCGTTGCGTGAGGGGTGTACCATATTGTCGATAATGGCTACTGAGGGCCACTATGACACATTTCATCACTTGCAATTGAGTGGCTCTCGATCTTAACCACGAAACTTTTCTTTCATGTGATTGCTGTTATGGTATTCGGGAAGTATATAGATACTAGTATACATGAGGCAGCGGCGTGTTAAAAGCCATGAGCTGGGCATTTTGTGGGTGCCTGTTTCAAAGATTTGTGGAAGTAGTAGCAAACTTTTTCATATAAAATGCGCACCTAACTCTTCCTTTTACGCATTAACAAAGTGGCCATATTTTGACTACAACTCATCAGAGCATTAAGAATTAAGTAGCTGGGCAGTGTCCTTCTAACACGGATTTATAATGTTGACACCAAATGCCAAGGTTCCCCCCCACGTAAAACTCAATGTCTGTCATAGCTAAGTACTAAGAAATGTTAAGTGTTTAACGGAGCATCATGCACAATTTCGCATGATAAGTTCGCAGATATTCTATTTACACAAAATTCATGGACAGAAATGGTGCATATATGCATTGCAAAACCAGTAGACCGCTTCAACGCTACATAGCTTGCATTATCCAAGCCACAGATTTTCTCGACTCCTGTGGCTTTGAAGAAAAAAATCATGGTTCAGGCATGACAGCAGACAGAAGCCAACATATCCTTCAACAACATGGGGCTAGAGAATGGCTGCAACAATGTTACTAAGCATAGAGAAGCATAGGAGCAAAGAACAAATTAAAATTTGTGCAGGGTGGATAGGAGCAGTGTTGTGTCGCTATTTGTTGATCGTGCATCAGATGGGTCTCATCGTGGATTTTACTAACAGTCACTGTTGCAAGTGGTGCTGGTAACTGCGGTTCACAGCGAGATAAATGGCAACTATGATTGGATGCAACAAATGTTACATTACTTTTTCACTATTCATCTCACGAATAATCAGCTTAATCTGTACTATTGAGAAGTGAGGACATAGAAAGATAACAGCTCGGGTAGGAGGGGAGAATGATTAAGAAGGCGCTGTTAGTTGCACCTGTCACTCGACAGACTAACTGTTTACAAGCCCTTAACTGACTGAACTAAAGACTCAAAGGCACCGTCTTTTGCAGGCTCATTTACTACAACACGAAGGATATCAACATATAAAAGCTTTACACAGCAGGTATGCTTGAAAACCACTATCAGAAGCTGTAGCCACACAGTAGAAAAAGCTTGTTATTAAAAGATATATGGCGGTTACTCTGGTGTCGTGCACTACTACAGTCGCCGCGGGTTTTTCAGACTCCAAAAATTTGGACTTCATGGATATTTCAGACCTAATAGATGCACCGTCAGGGTTCCCACAGAGCTAATGCACTTGCGCATCCGATTTTTTAGATGGACTTAAGCCCAAAAGTTTTATTTTCTGGACTAAATTGCTTTATCTTAACCACGCTCCCTGATCTTGGAGGCCGCCATGTTGGATATTTCGCTTACTTCGCCAGGCTTGGCTTCAAGTGGCCCACTTCATAGCTTTCAAGATTGGGAGGAGCACGCTATCAATAGAGAGCACGCGCTATCCTTCGGTCTCGGAGGTCATGTCCACTCTTCCTTGGCTGACAAACGGCTCGAGGACACGCCTTTATTTTTTGTCTCGGTCAGCACTATCGTCATGGTCACTAGGTGCAGAATTTTTCTTTTCTTTTTTAAGTTTTGGTCATTATTTTGCATGTGGTGTGTTCACAGATCAAGTGTGTCTCAGAGACGTCACGTTTTTCTATGTGTTTGCACAACTTCACATTTGCCTGCCCTGCGCCACCTACTGTGCCTTCGGGAGAGCCAAGTAGTGTGAAGAAGCGTGGCTCATTTCTTTGATCGTCAACACGGTGATGCTCTTGGTGAGTGTATACGGAGACAACATGACTCTTGCACAAATCCAAGCAAATCTGATTGCCTCCAAGCGTAGTAACAGGCGGGCCGGATATCTACCAAGCCACCAATTTCGAATTCCCTGGGTATTCCAGGCTTTCCCTGAGTGCCCCTGCAAAATTCCCAGAGTGACACAAAACTTTGTTTTATGTCAAGATGGGCTAACACCATGTCGCCCGATGTCACTCTCTAGTAAGCATGTTAAAAAGTGAAAAATGACTTAATCCAGTTTTAACAGTAAGGAGTAGTGTTTACTTTATTCAAAATAGAAAACTGAAAGGAGGGGTTAGTAAGATTCACAGCGAATAAAATATCCTTGAAAAAGAAATGGTAAAGTCCACTGCAAATCAAGTCGAACATTTTCAAGTACGAATAAAAAGATATGCATACAGATAGAAATATTTTAGAAAATGAGCTATTTCTATCAACTTTGTCACAAGTCACGTTCTCTCAGCAGCTGGAAAATCAACCTTAACTGTCCTGACATACTCTCAGCCAGCGCACAATGCCTCAATGTTGCGTTTCTCTGCTTTAGAGTTTATTTTGGTTCGGATGAGGGTCACCTGCATCTCGGTGTCAGCCAACACTTTGCCTTTTGAGCTCAAGCTCCTTCAAAGAAGAGGCGGCACAGTTCCTTTCCCAATCACTCCTCAATGTGATGGTCCTTTCTGTTCTCGTCCTCGTTCCGCCACGCATTTGCCCCACAGACCATTTGATGCATCCTCTTGGTCAGGTGTACAGTCAACATCTGATTTTTCTGACTCCCAAGGGCCGTGAAAACGTCACAAAAATCGGGCAGTCCAAAAAAATGAATGCATGTCTTTTACTGCCCTTAATTAAGGGCTCAAATCGCCACAGGCACGTCCGAAAAAGTTCTGAAAACCTACCAGTACACTTATTAGGCATATCGATGCTCATACTGTGACAGTAGACGGCAGGTGCACGCGTGTATAATGAGGGAATACGTACTGTGTCCCGTAACAATTGCCCCTTCCCACACTTGTTAAGCGTCACTGCAGTACTTCATGCATGCTTCACAGCGTAGCATTTCTGTGATGAGGCGAACCTGCGCTTTGGGAACCGGCATTATGCGACGCATTATGCTTTCTAAGCTTCGAATCCAATCCCGAGGATCACAGAGGCAGAGTCGGTGCCATTGCTGGCAGCGGCAAATTCTTTGAATAAGAAACATGGCACCGAAGGACAAGTAGTCCTCGCGTTGCCACTGTGGTGGCTACGGCTGCCAGCAAATCCGCGTGCGAGAATGCCGGTTCGAGGTGGCGAGATAATCAAAACAGCGGTGTTGGCTTTGATTGATGCTGTTTCAGACCTGCAGTGATTGCAAAAAAGTCCGGCATACCGCACAGCGAAGGATTCTCGTGAACGAAATTTTAGACATCCTCATACATTGACTCTATGGGGTACGTGGTGGTGCCACAAAGCCGTCCGCATTATCGGGAGTGTCCCAAAAATCAGGCGTCCGCAAAATCATTTGTTGACTATACACTGGCAACTCTTCCAGCCGATGACACAACGTCAAAGACGATTCATTATGATTCCTCTCTTTTACTCAAGCGAGCATAACGGGAACTTTCGTTCCCTTTCCAATAAAATGGCAGCTAATTTTGCCTGATAGAAGCACAAATTCCCCGAGTTTTCCCAGAGTATTCCCAGACTATTAAAACTCACTGAGAATTCCCAGTTTTCCCGGTTGGTAGACACCCTGGGCAGGGCATTATTAGAGATTTTTTTAAGCCACTCTAAGGCTAATAAACTTAATTATCTTGGGTGAACGAATTTTTCAGAACATTTTTCGGTCTCCCGCGAGGTCCGAAAAATCGGTCGGCAACTGTAGTGACAATGGCGTTTCTATTTATAAGCACAAAGGTCCCACTAAATCTAATTGTCACGTTGACGCTCCTTTATTACTCAACCAGAGCCTCACCATGCCCCAGCAGCTCATTTTCACCATGGAAAATGCAAACTCATTTAATCAATCCAAATCATCAACTACTACTAGTACTTACATATTTCTCGAGGTACAAAGTCTGGTTGTCCAGCAATGCCTTGACCATCCGAATAAGGTAAATCAGGAATGCCAGATTGTTCTGCACGACATTCACCTTCACCTAGAAACACAAAGTAAATGTTACAAGTAAACCCCCAAAGCCAGATACAACTTCACATTGGAATCATGAATGCTCAAGATTACACGGACCTGCCAGTGTCATAATATTAGACATACCGTAGTTGAATTACAAGAGTACCAAAATTTGGCAATATATAAATAAACAGTATAAATTATTTGTTACTCAAGATGTTGACCATTCATTAAAATCTTTCACACATTTTATTCTATAGAAGCAGTGTGAACTGGGCACTCAGCTCTACTACATATTGCAGGTATGGAATGATCTCCGCACAGACAAGTAAAAATATATTCATGAATTTTATTAAATATTTATGTACCAGGAGCCGAAATTTCAATCGTGGTTGTAAGTTGTTTCTCTGGAGTAGGGGCTGTGGGTAGATTAAAATGTTTGAGCAGGTCTGAAAAATCAGGCTCTCAATATCCAGTTACAAATGTATTTGTAATTTTTTTGAGTTTGCCTTTGCCCTAAACAGGATGGTGTTATTACAATAATTATGAACAAGCTCTAAAAAGTGGGCGCATTAAGATAAAATAGTAAAGGTTGATAGATATGGATTACATACCGATGCCACACATTGCCTCACATGAAATTATGTTAGACAAGAAAAGAGTGACACCAGCCTTTCTAAGCATCAATACAACAGAAACGCTTTCCAAGGTACTACACATGTAAAGGCAGGCCTGCCTGTCTTGCTAACTGTGATAACAGCACAGATCACATAAAAAACCCACTCAAGCAAGTACTCATGTGGTACATCTATCCATTATGCTCCGTGGCAATCTACGCTGCCAGCATTTTTCGACTGTAAAGAAAGGGAAGTGCTAAATTAGGCCAAACCAGAACACTGCTTCCTTTGAATCCCCATAGCAGCTGTTCTGGCACAGGATTTAGAGAAAATCACCTATAAAAGATAAGATTTGTTTTGTCGAACTTCTGTCAAGCATGAACCATTGCACCAATAACGTAGTTGAATGAAATCATAATTTCACAGTCCTCTCACGGATGTTAGCTCGTTCATCTATAATAAAAACCTGCAGGATACAGCAGGCTGCATTCCCTTTTAACTTAAAATGTAATGTGCTTTGTTTCATTTTCTAAAACGTTTTCAGTAATCAACAACCAGTCTTTGACTTATACTGCCCTCATAAAGGCTGTCTTTCATTTTGTTGTAGTTATCTAGCATGTCAGACTTCTGCGTTTAGTGTGAGAAACCAAATGAGCTAGAGAGTCTCAACAAGCACTAATGGCTGATTGCCTTCTGCATGCACAGAATGAAAATTCTGCTTACCCCTTCCGAGATGAAAGTGCATAACCGTGGGAGCATCTGGTGGAGACCTGGATCTGAGGCCAAGCTCTGCAGCGCTTCCTGCAAAGCAAAATTATGCAGAAGTGTTGGCAAGTTTCTGTGACACGTAACTTGGCCAACTCATTGCCATAAACCTTCAGGAAGCACCTACAAAAATAATACAAAGGCTACAGAAAAACATGCGACACAAGATCAGTACGACAGAGAGGTTTAGAGCACAGCTCCTAGATGCGCCCATTCCTGTGTTTCGCTTTGGCACTGCCCCTTAGTGCAACTGAGTGAACGAACACACCGAAAGATGAAACGCGGCGAAAGCGAAGACAGCACGAGGGGGAAAGTGGAGGAGGAGGGTGCAGCAGAACCATGAGGCGGAAAGCGGAAGAGGAAGGTACGGCGAAAGCGTGAGAAGAAAAGCATAGTGCCGTGCAAGACGAGCTCTGCGGCGACAACCGCTACGAGATGGCACCGGAGTAGCATGCCACCATCTGTTCACCGATGGCATGCGGCGAATGCGTTCACCGATACCATATATGGAAACAAAGCGCTACATCAGCAAAAGTCTCTGCAGCGGCTGCTGTGAATCATGCGCTTCCTCTTGTGATCTCCCGATTAGCAAGGCAGTCGCACCACACTTCGCTCCATTTGCAATGTGCTGCACGAGACAGGTTGTCCACGTCAGCTAATAGATCACGAAATGAAAACCGATATAGAGCTGTGCTCAAATTTTACACTAAGGAGTATCTTAACCATCGGTGAATTTTTTGTGTCAGTACTCCTTTAACGTGCACCCAAACTTCGATGCATCAGTGTTTTCTCCTTCCACCCTGACTAGAATGCAGCCACTACAGCTGGGTTTCGATCCCGTGACTTTGCGCTAGCAACTGAATGCCATAGCCTGTTATAGAGAAGCTCTAAAAGTGTTGGCACTGTCATGCAACTTTCATTCTAGAACCTTACAGCTTGTCTTGTTGCCTTGTCCACCTGTGAGAGCTAGAAATCGATATGGATGCGAAAATTTGCCTCACACTCACAGCATGGCCCTGTCTACTGTGCAATACCAAAAAACGCATGTTTGTCTATTCAGCATGAGCGCCATCTTATACCTGTGACATTTACCGCTTTATAAAGTGCACAATTCGAAGCAACAGACTCTCGGGGCTTTGTACATGTCTGTACGGCAAGCCTTCTTCGTACTTGTTCTGCCTCAACTGCACACGACCACTGCCACCCATAACATATCAGTCAATCAATGAGTATATTTTGCATTGATGACCGCCGTGTTTTTCATATTTTTTGAGAATACAATTTTTTTGACAATGCATATAAAGCCTATAAGAATGCATGTAAAGCCTGGAGACGATTCTATTATCAAAGACCGTTTGTCTAACAAATCATACAGCTAAAATATGGGGTTGTAAGGTTGCCATGTATGGCCCAAGCAGGTCCGTTTTTCAAAGAACATGCACTAATATTTTCTTACTAGTGTACAGGCTACACCTAAGGAACTTACACCCATAGTTAAGCAATAAATTCCAGCACTTACGCAAGACTACCATTGATGTCGAAGCACATTAATTGACAATTGCTGAAGAAAACTAACATTGCCTGAGCCAAGCAATAATGGGCTTCAGGTAATAACAGAGCTCATGGCAAAGTGACAAGCCACTAAGTCATTATTGTGGCATTGCGCTGTGCACACATATAGATGACTTCAGTACAAACTACAATTACAGAGCACATTGAGGAAGACCAACATGCTCACGGAATGTGAAAAAATATGACAGCTGTAAGGTGTGAAAAGCCGTGGCAACAAGAGATGCCTGTGATGCTACTTGTGTAAGGTTTTTTAAATGCACGTCTCTTTCATTTTAACAATTCATTACGTCAAAAATATTGCAACCCACTTCTTTGATCATTCTAGACTGACTGTAAACAGCTTTCGACATTGCACAAAGTTATTTTTTTTCTCCAGCTTAAAATCTACATCAGTGTAAAATGCTTGCACAGGCTACATCAGTGTAAACTGCTTCATAAATAAACATCACTATGTTAGTGAACACAATTTCTGCTGATCATCAAAAGGTGAATGATTCCAACAAATCGGTACTTGCAAAAGCTTCAAAATTTGCTATTAAGTGTATGTAACATGCAAAAGACTTTGATACAAGCACAAAAAAAAGCGTCTGCACCTGTCTGACACTCACCGCTCTCCGCGAGTCATCAGATCCAACACAGGCTTCTGTAATTTCTTTATAGTAAAGTTGCTGCTCCTAGAAAGAAAAGTATGAACACAAATGAGTTCACCAAGTTATGCAGCAAAATAAATGACAGTCTCTTGCAAAGAGGTTATATGTATCTGGCAATAACAATGTTAGCTTTACGCTGCCGGACAAGTTTAAAAGCAAAACCATGAAAACAGGCAGAAAAAGATCACTGTGCTATAGCCTTACTAGGAGCTTAAAGAAAGTGTCCCAGCCACCTTATAAGACAACAAGAAATAATGAACCTCTATTCCGACAACTACCAAATACCATTTCGGATGATAGGGCACCTTTTTTTTCGTGCATAATTCATTAGAAAGTATAATTTGTTACCCCTACAAGTCTGCAAAACTCTCTCCGACACCCTTACTTCTTTAAATAACTTTTTTGCAACTCATTTGCTATTATACATAGTACATTGCCAAAAGGTTAGATAGTTCACAAGTGAAGCAAAGCGTATCACTAGCAGCCCACAGATTCAATGGGAAGCCTGCAGTCTCCAACGTTACTTTTGATTTCTACACTAGCTGTCAGTTGGAAACTGGGCGTGTTACATCTGATAAGCTGTTGCCAGATACATACAATTTGCGAGTCAATATACAGTCGAGCCCACTAATAACGGCCCCACTTAAGACGAACGCTCGCTTATCACGAACAAGTCCGGCGTGACCGTCAAAATATACGTTTAGGCTATGGCGCTCGGTCTCAGCTACAACGAACGCCCGCGAGCCTAGCCGATCGGCTACAGCGAACGCCTTGGTGTCGCGGACCACTTTCCACGTGGCGAGATCCGCCGACCTTGTGCTGTGCACGCTCCAAGAATTGGCTTTCCCGTGGCGTCTCGCCGGAGGCACGGAGGAGCGGCGATGCGGCGAGGGGATCGCCGCGATAACGAGAGAGAGAGAGAAAAAAAAAATGCCGGCCCAGCACGCATCAGCAACGTGAACACACAAGTCGAAAGTGCCAGCTCATTCGCCACGGGACCCCACTCGCCATCGTCGACGTGAGGGCAGCGGCGAAGTTTTCCACCAATTGACAACGTAGCACGTGATCACGTGCTATCGTACCCCCTCTTCTCCCTTCCCCCCCCCTTAACGCCGCGCCTCACACCTCACACGACTGCGGGACTGTCTTTTTCTTACTTGTGGTTGTGCTAGCGTTGTCGGCGTTCTTTCCTACTGGTGTGCTCCCATGCCTATCCGAGATGGCAGATTCGCCGGCGTCTACTTCGACAGTGAAGCGAAAAGCTTTGGACTTGGCCACGAAACTGTTGATCTCGAAAGACCTTTCCCAAGGCGTGAAAAACCACGAACTGGTGAAAAAGTATGGTTTGTCGAAATCGACAATATCCACGATACTAAAAGAGAAGGACAAAATCTACAAGAGTGCCGCCACGGACTTCGCGACGAGGAAGCGCCTACGGAAAGCCACATATGCAGACGTTGAAGACGCGCTTCTAAAGTGGTTCCTTGATACTCGAGCACGCAATGTTCCCATCAGCGGGCCCCTGATGTTGTCCAAAGCAAAGGACTTAGTGTTCCTCCGGGACTTCCCAGATTTTTCTCCTGGCAATGGCTGGCTCTATCGCTTCAAGCTCCGCCACGGAATTATTTTCAAGACCATCAACGGCGAATTGGCATCGGTAAGCGACGAAGACATCAACACGTGGATGTCTAACAACTTGGCCCGTGTATCAAGTTATGCTGAAATGGATGTGTATAACGCCGATGAAATGGCGCTATTCTATCAAATGCTGCCTGGCAAAACGCACGCTATGAAGGGTGACAAATGTGCTGGCGGCAAGCACAGCAAAGTTCGCATAACTGTGCTTTTGTGCACCAACATGGATGGAAGCGATCGATGCTTGCCATTTGTCATCGGTAAATCAAAGAGGTCACGTTGCTTCCGCACATATGTACCAGTGCGTTACAGGCATAACTCGAAGTCGTGGATGACACGCGAGTTGTTCGCGGAATGGCTTATTGACTTTGACAGCAGCATGGCGAAGAAAGGGCGCAAAGTTCTTCTGATTCTCGACAACTGTACCGCCCACCATGTCCAAGCTCTCTTAACGGCAGTTGAGTTGCTTTTTCTGCCGCCAAATGTAACTTCAAAAGCGCAACCGCTGGACATGGGTGTAATACGGTCGTTTAAAGCGGCCTACAGGCGCCGTGTTGTGCAGCGGATGCTGATTGCAGTTGATCGCCCCGCTGCCAATGTGCCTCTGCAGGTCTCGCAGTACTCGGCGATAGAAATGATCAAAGCGGCGTGGATGGAAGGGACACCCGAATGCATCCAGAATTGTTTTCGCAAGGCCGGCTTCGCTGACGCACTTGAAGCAGGCATTGAAGACACTGAACAAAGCCAGCCTGACGACGACTTGTGGCGACGCGTTGTTGACGCTAACCTGGCCGGCTGCGATCTTGATTGGCAAGATTTTGTTGATGTGGACGACGCTGCTGAAGTTGCGGAGTCGTTTTGCGACGAGACCGCCGTTCGGGAAGTGCGGGCATCAAGCGACGCCGAAGCATCGGACGATGACAACGATCCGTCGGAGCCAGCACCCGTAAGCGCGACCACAGCAGTGAGCCATATTGAGGCACTTAGAAATCTTGTGTATTTTAAGGCCTTGGGTGACGAACACATCGCAGCTTTGAACAAGGTTGAAACCGCCGTCATTGGGTGTGCTCTGACGAGGCAGACAACAATCACCGATTTTTTTTCTCAATAAATTTTTGTTTTGATTGATGTAAATTTTTGTGTGTGGCCCACATACCACGAACTTCTGGATAGAACGAACGAATTCCGCGTGACGCTCGGGTTATTTATAAGCGGGCTCAACACAGCCTACTGGAAGATAAAGTTAACAGTATAATAAGGTTACTATTGGTATGCTTGCTGCTGAGACACATTGGCTCGCATAGCTTGAACACAGCATCAGTAACGTCTTCCAGAAACCACTCCTACAACGGGTCTGTGCAAGTGAATGCCAGTCAGAAGGCCGAAAAATCACTCTACCACAAGAAGTGTAGCTACTTCCACAGTTTACAAGGTCCTGCCTATAAGTGACTAAAGACGAAAACACAAGCAGCCCTGTGGCAGTGCTATCACTACAATGTGAAGCTCAACTGTGACCTGTCGCCAAGACTGTTTTGTTGCCATGTAAATCCTTATAGCACATGTTATCTACCACAGCAGAGGTCTCTCTGCAGATATATATGGGCCACTGTGTCACTATTCTCAATACTAGGTAAAAAAAATTTAGCCAGAACCTTAACATATGATCTGCCACTTACCACGGACAGCTCATGCGTGGCGAGCTGCTTGACCCGTACTGTCTCAACATGTTTGGTGCGTTCTTGCTTGCTGGGAAGGCCGGGTACCTTGGAGCCAGGTACCACTACTTTACTCAGCTTGGTGACAGGGTCAATGCTCTCCACACGTTGCAGGTCCTTGGAAACTGCACAGAACAAGCAACACGTTTGCCAAATCATGCTGTGGTCTTCACTACCAAATCAGCTGATTAATGGCCACGCTTGAATTCTTCAAGTTTACTTTTCGAATGCTCCCATGATGTCATCTGCTTTACCCAGCACAATGGTAGCAGACCTTCAACTGCACATTTTATACCATTCAGCAGACCACACCCCACCTGATGTTCAACCTTATAACAGGGGCCATTCCATCATTTGATCATACTCTGTCCTTTTATGGCTTCATGCAGTCGAAAGATATATACATGTAAATGTTAGACTGATCTCATGAAGTCTCAAGGTTTTAAAGAACTAGTAACAAGCAAATGAAACTAAAGCATAGTGATCAGAATTTTGTAAATTCATATGGCAATGAAGAGAGAAATAAAAAATAAAAAGTTGTAGTTTTGCCCAAAAGGCAAGCTTACATTATAGCAACATCTACGAGGGACGTTCCAAAGGTAAGTTTCATCATTCATTTTCATACAGAAATTTTATTGGAAAAAAAAAATGCACCATGGCATCATGAAATATACACCTTGCACTATTTTTCCACATAGTCACCATTGACATTGAGACATTTGCTGTAGCGTGCAGTCAGTTATAAGAAACCACTCTGGTAAAACTCGGTGCCCTGTGATGCAAGGAATTGTCGAACAGCCTGCTCCACCTCAGCACGTTTTGGAAGTGACATCCCGAGAGTACAGCTTTCAATGCAAGGAACAGGTGCCCATTCATACCGAATAACAGCACGCACTTCCACAGGCGACCACACTGTCAGCACACGTCTGTCTGCCATTGTTATGTACTCGAATAACCTCGAGCACACTGGTCTCCTGCTACTCTTTCTTTGGCGCTCTGCGCATGTCATTCCTCCTCCACTGATGGCCATTGTTCGTTTCGCCTGGTGTACATCTTTTCTTTCAAAAAAAATTACGAAACTTACTTTCAGCACAGCCCTCGTACATTGATAGTGATGGCAAAGTATTAGGCAACTACACAAAGCAAGGTTTGTAGTTTTATCAAATGTATAAATTGCAGTAAACATTCATTTACTAATTAATTTAAAAAATATGGTGTCACACGTGCATGGGCAAACATGAACAGATCTCACTCAATGACCGCGAACATTCACTGTCATAACGCTGGCGTGATGAAGAGCAGCAGCAGCGTCAAGTTAATTGTTCTGTGCGCTACTTCTCGCTTGAATGTTAACTATGTGCAGACAGCGCACACGAAGCCATTGCCCCTTTGTGCACCTAGCCTTTGTACCCACTACAGACATCACTGTCAAGATAAGGCGTGTGCCATAACCATGGCATTCACAGCAACGACCGGACTAGGGGAGACGCACGCTAATGCGCCCCCCTTCCTCTCCCTCCTAGCATGTGCTCACCTTCCTGCTTCTGCCCTTGCACACACGACTAGATGGCACGCATCCACCCCACCCCCTTCCCTGTACGTGCAAGAAGACATCTACGCATCAAGCCGTACCTTTTTCAGCTCACCCTCGTACCTACACCATACAGCACGCAGCCTTAACCTTATCGCCAGTTGACTTCACACGGAACATCATGACGCCGATGCCGTCGAAAATTCGCCTTAAGTGCCCATATAATTGCTATCGTAACAAACAAACAAACCAAAAAAACATACCAGGCGGTGGGTTCTCGGGTACTGTAGGCTGGATTCCTTCTATACTCAGCCAATGAGCTGTAACGAGAGAAAATGTTGATTAGCACACAATGAAGCACGAAGAAATTGGGCAACTCCAATAACAATGGCACAGGTTACATACTTTTTCTCTTTTACTCCAAATCACTTAGAATCTAGTTCAGACTTTTTCTCTATGCTTACATCTGCAACAAAATCACTTTAGCAACCTTAGCCATTTTATGCTCTTAACAAATGAAGGCTTTTTGCTAACAAAACTGCAGTTTAACTAGGCAATGGGGGAATAGTTGTTCATGTCAAGTAATGTTTTAAGATTTTTTAAAGCACCCATAGAGGGCTTAGTTTTAGTACAAATCCCTGCAAGGGAAAAACAAGCTCCTACATTTTGAAACATACAAGCAGTAAGTATGACAATTCAGTGATTAGCACTAGTGTTTATGCCGATGCTATAGAACCGGGGAGAATGTCCAGCTACTACATCAGGAGCAACGGCAAGACACCTACAAGTAGTTTGCAGGCTCTATCTGCTGTTGTTGAATATTGAAGGATGCAAGGTAGAACAAACTTTAATATTTTCTGTTTAGGTTAGAGGTGAAGTGAGAAATTGTGGGAACAACACAGCTTTCCAGTGATGAGTCAAACCATTGCTTTTATGTTGTATGCACAAATCTACCAATTGATATAATAATATAGCAATCCTGCCCTCTACTTGGGCAAACAATATGTAATATACATAATTAGTAATGGACACATAAGTAATCACATTAGTACGGAAAACATCAGCCACAGCCATCACTGCCACTAAGGATGCCGCTAGTTGTATAGTACTCTCTTTCACACATAGCAAGCAAAGCCGCAGAGGCTAGAACAACTTTCACACTACAGTGAACTCTCACTTGAGTGAACTTCAAGGGACCGAAGGAAATAGTTCACTTAACTGAAAGTTCACTAAACTGAATGTTCACTAGACCAACATAAGACATGGCATACAGAGTCAGAAGTTTGAAGTGCAATTCATGGAGCAAAAGAAATGGCATCCATAGTGTTAGAAATGTGTGAAATGGAATTTGTACATATCAACAAGTGCAAGGTTCATAACAGTTATAATGCTGCCTTTCTCACTCAGAAAAAAAAATCTGTAATCTTCTTCTGCACTTGTACTTTTAAAGCACAGGAAGTAACAAACTGTCCAAAGAGTCAATGTTCTTGTACACTTCTTCTGGCATAGCTTGCTGTTGAGACACAAAATCTTTCAACTTTCCAATGTACCTTACAACCTCAGCTAGAGTTACAGGGCTTGAAACTGGCTCGGTAGCTGCCTCTTCTTCGTCGCACTCTTCCTCTTCTTCAGGACGAACACTGGAAACAATCTCCAGATCCGTCTGTCCAGCCCAGGTAATCAGTGCACTGTCACACTGTGCATAGTCTTCAAACGAAGTATCTGATCGTAACTGATAAGTTACGATCAGATAACTGAGTAAGTAACTGATCGTAAAAATAAGCCTTGGTCCTCTGAGCGAGTTCGTTCCACTGAAATATTGACTTCCGAAATTCATTCAAGTGAAACATTTTTGCATAGAATCTATAAGAAAACTGCCGGGGATTTTTAAAAAGTTCGTTATTCTGAAATATTCGATAAACCGACGTTCGTACAACTGAGAGTTTACTGTACCTGCATTGCAACTAAAAAGTAGTGCATGCCCCACTAAAGCAAAAAAACTGGAATGTGCCATATAATTTTCTGACCAGTATACATTGTTTACCTTTTTTTGGTGACAATGTATGAAGCAAGTAAATGCAGAAGACATAGCAGATATGAACCTATTAACCATGAAAAGACAAGCAGAATGACACGTGTATGCGACCACACTCTATGCAGTTTACCCAGCACACTGCCTGCATTTCCGATCAAAACATAGTGCGTAACATACTGTAAGCTTAAAGTATACAAACAACACATTACTTGATTTAACATTCACTCGTACATTAGAGTTCTAATATATATATATATAAAGAAGTTAGTAAGAGGTATAGCAGAACAAACGCCAGTTCACTAAGAAATGTGCAAAGTGATACACTGCTATGAGTGCCCTACATATGTAGCTTTTACAGCACTGCCTGCTAAGTATGAAACGGAACATATTCCTTAGTGGACAGAAGGGCAACTATCGTTCAAAGCATGCATTTTTTTTTTCAAACATCCTAAGTTGGCTTAGCCCTTCCATTGACAAAGCAGAGAGGTGAGGATGAAAGTATCTACAATAGAAGTAAGAACCCAATAATCTGCTGGAAAATCAACAATTAAATTCTCATTGGCATTTCCTTCAAGGCTTCCTTGAACTCAAGCAGAGTGGGAAAGCAGCAAGGTCTATCAGCAACATGGTGAAGACACAGTGTGTTAGTGGGTACTTTCAATGTGGTCAGACATGTTTACCAGTAGAACATTGGGTGCTAGATGAAAAGGTTGTAGGTCCTGTCTGATGAGTGAAGTGCCGTGCACTGCTCGACTAGCATGGCGTTTTCAAATATTTTTTTTTGTTATTGACTTAAACCTACACAAAATACTTTATGTAAGATTCCCCTTACAGTCAAAAGCACTTGTCCTTGATAACACCCCTTTGCTGGCTGACTTTCACTAAAGTGAACCCCCCCCCGCCTCCCTACTTCACTACTATTTTGAAGGAGATGTTATTTGCTCCCACCTTTTATGGAAACATCCAGCGGGAGTTTAGGCAACTGGGAACTTATGACTTCGTTTAGCTCCAGCTCCTTTTCTTCAACAAAGAAGAGCTCCCGCCCACCACCGCTGGCATATCGGAAAGGCACATAATCTGGACAGTGGAACCCATAGAGTGGCTGAAATAGACATGTAATGATAATTTATTAGCCAAAGACAGAGAAGCTACATAAAAGTGCAAAAAAAAGAAAGAAGGAAAGGAAACAATGGCTTACTTAACATGGCCAGAGCATGCAAACACACTTTGTCACTGTTATTCAAAACGAACCTTTAACCACAAATTTTGTCTCCACATAGTGTAACCTGATTAATTATCATCTTTTGTTTATTTTCTCTGCAAGTAGATGCACTGTGGCTGCAGTACATTGCTACCACTGAGCTGCAGGGGGATTTAGCAAACTGCAACAAAATAAACAGCCCAATTGTGCTCGTGCAAACTACGGCAACACAGCTGCATTGTCATAACTGCAAAGTATCTCCCTGCAGTTACACTGATCAATCCTTTGCTTCTATTACTGGGACAATGCCCTGATCATGGTACTACTTTAGTTCTGTATACGATTAGACGGACAATAGTAATTTACAAAATTTGTCGCTGAATAAGGTAACGCAATAACATGAGGGCAAAGATGGAGGTAACCGACAAGCCATACCCAAATCAGCGATGAACAGCGATCTCTTACATGAAACGAGGAATTTGCATGATTGTGCTATGATATGCAGATGGGTATCCGATTTTCTTCAAAGCAGTCAGCAAATTTTTTTTAGCACTCATTCCTTTTCATATAAAGCACGTTATCTGCTGCATCTCCCAGTGAAAACATCAAGAAACAGCAGCTATTGGTTAAGAACATGTTATAAAATTATAATCATGCAGAAGAAAACATCATGCTTCACATTAACGAAAAAAAGACGATGTCATCTCTCAGCAAATTGCATATTTATATCAGCACAGAAAGCTTCGAAAAATGATGCTAGGGAACAACATACTGTTAAACACTGCTAATTACCTTGTGCCACGTGACCTCAAAACAACACATGCGCCTTATTCAGCAAATATGCACAGCAGCCATATTCTGGATCACTCACATTCGTAGATATCACGAAAGTTGCCACAGCATTATTGGAAACAGAACTAACGCAGTGCGAAACCACAGGACACAGTGAGGGGACATGCTTTTAGGCTGTTTATGCGTCCCATTACTGTGTCCAGAGTCTTCGCACTGTGCTAGTTCTACTTTTTATTATTATTATTATTATTTTGGAGATATAACTTTCGGTGAAAAGTGAATAAACTAAGCCTGCTGACAAAATCCTCAATGCTTTAATGACACAATGCGCCGAATGCCACATCACAGAAAAGTTAAGGTATTTCTTAAAATGACTTACTCAGGTTAACCCAATTTCTTTTTGCAAAAAATTCACTGTAGGGAGTACAAAGGCTTTTGTTGAAAAATGGCACTTTCTAAGCTCATTGTATTGTCACTATGTGTGGCTACGTGCCCATTATGTTTCTCTCCCAGTACTTCTGCACGCATGTCCCTTACACACTACCCTTCTAATGCCCTTGTGCTTTTCTTGCTTGCCTTGTTTGACATGTTTGCCTTTGTCGGTTCTTTCAAAACACCTGTTGGCACATGGTAAGTGTTGAGCCTTACACTGATAGATGCTCCAAGAAAGGCGACGTGCTCTCCTTACAGTTCGCCTAGAGGTTTTCTCATTTTGTAGCTTTTTCATCACTAAACAGCACTGCTATGCACAAAATCTAGTTGGAAGAAAAACATGTCTGCTTATTAGCCTACTGGTCGTTTCACATAACACGGAATAAGTTATGATGCAAAAGCGTCAAATGGCTTACTGAGGGAAAAAGCCGGCATCTGGCATCTGTAGCAGCGAAACAGCACTTAAATTCGCATTGGCTGCGACGCCATGTTACAAGTGCGCCTCGACGGAGTTCCCATTGGCTATGACGCCACGGCATGAGCAAGCCTTGACGAAGCAGAGCGGGCAAAAGGGTATGCCTGCTGCTGCAGTAGCGCACCAGGTGTTGTGTGAGGGAAGAGGGCATTGCTGCGAAGCCAAATTACCCTTACTCTCGCTCTCGGAAAACTGTGCTATCCACACATTCCTTGTCCATGCAAGTTCTTGCCTGCATTCTAAGTGCGCCTCAGCCAGGGCAAATCAAAACGTCCCAAGCATCTCAACGCGCTCGCTCGCCCGCGAGGATATTATAGCTCAGCAGCGGTCAATTGGACATTAATGCTTTCACAACTCATAAGAAGTGCTTAGGTGTTGTCGAATTTTGTTTTTTAAAGCAGTGCCTTCTGTGTGAATTGAACCAAATGCATGTTGTCAGTCACCTCCTGAAGAACCCACATATATTTTTTTCTGTTTTAGTAGTTATTAATTACCTAAATTTCATTATTACCTTTAGCCTTAACGTCCACAACGTTCCTACAAGGTCTGCAGAGCACATCTCGAAACACTTCTTTCTGTTGTTTCTGAGATGCTAGCTTCTGTGTAAGTATATTTTCAGCCTTTAACAGAAAGCCACTGTGGCACACAAGTGGTCATAAACAGCAGTGGCACCTTGTGGCTTTCACTGGCTTTCTTATAAGCATGGGAAAGAATGGAGACCTACGAACACGGTGACAAGTGAAAGTGATGTTTTCAAGTGTGTTCTACGAACTTCATATTGACATTGTGACCACAATGTTAATCACTAAAAAGCTTAATTATTCAGCACTAATTACTCTATTAATAAGATAAAGAATGCAGGAGGCCTTTTCCAAGGGGTTACTAGCATACAGACTGTTTCATAAACACAAAAAACTTTACCTTTTATTAAGCTTTATCTGTGTTAGCTGAGAAACATTCAGCATAAGCTAGTGCTGCAACTTGTTACATACTGCAGACATTCGCTAAGGTCATATTTACGGAGCCTAACAAAAGTTATTTTCCTCCGTGCGAAGGGTGTTTGTTTCCAGTTTCTGTTCTTGCAAAGCCCATTCGCCAACACTTTCGTTTATCAGTGTTGCTGGCATCTGTGCACAGTGACATCAAGAGAGTTTGCAGACCAGGAAGATAAATTTTGTCACATGCTTTATAAGGTAATCAATGTGTATTTAGGTGCTTCAATGACACGCTTTCAAATACGCCACAGAAGAAGTGATTTTTACAAACCCCTATGCAAATAAAACCTACGCTTGCATGGCCCTTCCCACTAGGGGGGAAAGAATACAGCAGTTTTCCATGCTTTTCACGCACTGCATCGCATCCTTGCTCAGCGAGGCAATGTCGCACTGTGCGGTGACGTTGCCTCATTGAACCATATCCTCGGGGGCTGTTCCGAGGATCACTCGCCCGCCGACCTTGCCTTTTCCCCCCCCCTCGGGAACAATGGGAAGCCCTTCAATCTAGCACCAACTGAGACATCCAGACACGGATCCTGGCACAAGCTGAAGACGTCGTCGAGAAGCACAGCCTGGCAGCCTACGTAGCTTACTCACTCACTCACCCTTGCTGCACTAACTTTCCAGCAAACAATAACATGCACCAGCCTTCTGAAGTGTCTTCAACTTCCTCAATGACAGCAGCCTCTCTGATTTTCTGAGAAGATGTCCAGCAGAAAAGAATAAATTATTGAGTTAAATGTATAAAAATGTACTTGAACTATGGGTGAGAGGTTCCAGAATAATTCTGATCACATGGGGCATTTTAATGCATCCTGAAGTCTCAGTGCCACATATATTTTTGCAGCAGGCCACTTAAAAATGGAGCTTCAGCGGCCGAAATTCAGACACGAAACTGCTATGAAATGCCATAATCACTCAGGCAATGTAGTGAGCGCCTGTATGGCAGTCTGCTTGTGTCAACTCGCTCGTACCATTACTCACTCACTCCAAGTTAACTCCCTTCTCTCTTGGGATACTTGACTCGCTCACAAGCTGCATAAGCACATGTTGTTTCACCGCTTACGTTATTACACTCTTTCTCTTTCAGAGAAATACTCATGATGCACATACCCACTCTATGCCCACGAGGAGTACTGACATGAAATTTTTAAGTTGTCTTTTTGCATAAAATGAGTGCCTGAACACTCTAAGCCTCTGAAGAAATGCTGGCAAGAACCATCATTTACTTTTAATTCTTTCTACAACCTAGTGTAGGTTTTGGCATCAGAAGGTGGATGAGTCATGAAATCCCCACACAAAGGCTGGCTGTATTGCTATGATAGCTGCGGCTGGTACACGTGAACACAACCAGAAGAGACGAACACAGCACTCCTGGCCCTTTTATAACCAGTGTACCTGGCTATATTGTTACACAAAATCAGCTAATTTCCTGTGTCTTGACATAACCATGATGTCTATGAAGCCGGACTCAGCATTTCCAGTCAAATTAATATATATTATAAGTCTTTCTCAACTTTCACACTTGTTATGTATGATCCTTCTACGTGCAGGAAGCATGTGGTAATGTCTCTATAACTTCGAAACCGAGTGTCAGTACTTCTTTGAAAGGGCACTAAAGAGCAACACTGTGTTAGTTAATACTGGCAAAGTTTTCTTCAAGACTTCATTGGCATTTACCTGGTAGAAAAAGGCTGGTCACTAGATGAGAAGATAAGGAACAAAGTTTCTCTATTTGAACTTTACAGCCCAAACACTGCACCAGTACATAAGTATGATAGATTTCAAAGCATTTTCTCATGCTCAGGCTATTTTTGTTCACAAAAAGTCCTAACAACTTACCAGCTTGAGCCTTTCATTCCTTTAAAATGATGTAATCCTTGTTTATCTATCGACTATTAAATAGGCCCAAGCAGACGCTGTTTAAATCTCATGACATCACGATGAGCTTGCATGGAAACATTAAGACTATCTTTCGTTTTTGTTTTTACTGGCTTTCCAAAACTCTGCTCTCAGTAAGACTGACATTTCTCACATTACAGAAGTGTGAGTTAAAAATACACATTACCTTAACACACAGCTTCAGTATCGGATTTACCAACCTATACCTATGCATCCAAAAGCTGCTACAAGATTATCTCAAAAAGCATATGCAATTTAGGAAGTGCACCTTCAGCGATCAATCTAAGGAGTCTTAAGGCTAAATGCTTTTAACAATGTCTTTTCATCTCTCTAGAATGCATTAATGCATGTGTTTGTTTTAACCCACTTGAATACGCAATGGGCCAGTGGCATCATTATACTATAACAGCAGAAATATTGAGGTCAGACTACTCAAAAGTGGAGTACAATATCTCCATACTCCATATTGAAAAGAAAAGAGAAAAAAGAATGGTTAAGATGTGAGTGCGGTTATACTCATGATCAGTTTGGACTACTACTACTACTACTACTACTACTACTACTACTACTACTACTACTACTACTACTGCTACTACTACTACTACTAATAATAATAATAATAATGATAATGATGATAATAATAATAATAATAATAATAATAATAATAATAATAATAACCACGCGATGAACAGATCACAAGATGTTCAAGTCAAAGTGAAACCGTGCGGTGGTCGTCAAATTCCGACTACCGCACGAGAAAAGTGACGTTGCATCAGTAAGAAGGTTTTGTTAACGAAAAGCGAAAAAGAAAAAAAAAACTAATTATGCTGATCTTGAGACAGACAGGAGGCCGCCGCAACCGCAGCGGGAGCCGCGGCAGCCGAAACCTCCCGCGACGAGTGTATTGCATGCGGCACGGGCAGCTTACGACAGCGGTTAAACAGGCCGGCGAGCGCGCCATCGCGCGCACACATCATCGAAATTTGCCGCTTACCTCGACGTTTTTCATTTTGAGCGCGTTGTCGAAATCGAAGGTGGACAGTTTTCTTCGTTTCGCGTGTCCCATAAATTTGCTGGCATCCTGGAAAAAAAAACCGAAAAAGTGTTAAAAAAATGCCTCGAGCAACTGTTGCGAAGAAAATTGTCGTCAACAGCAGCAGAAAAACGATCGCACGCGCCACATGATACGCGGATGCAGATGACAGTGCGGCGAAGGAATGTTTCATTTACGTGCTCTTTCAGTGCGCATGCCCTAGCGTTAGATTTCAAATCGCGGCCGCTTGGCGCGCGAACGCGCGTGCAGGGCGCTCAGCGGGGTCGCAGCGCTGTCAAGGCACGGGTTGAACAAGCGTTTTTTCGACAGATTAAATTGACCACAGGTCGTAAAAACAGCAAGCACAGTTCGCGGAGAATGTGGGCAGTTTAGCCACATGGCCTGAAAGCGCGGGATTAATGACATACCTGAGCTATAACTTTGAGATGGTATGTGATCTCGTCGGCAAGCTCTTTGGCCGCTTCATCGGGTAAATTCGAAATTCCGATTGATTCAGCAATGACCTTCATGGACTCCGGTGAAAGGTTGCTGACTGTTTTCGACTCTTTTGAGGCCATGATGAAGAGCGGCTTAGTAATTTAGGTGCCGATGCGGTGTCCAAACACGGAGAAACGATCATCCTGCAGCCTTCCGAACAACGCCACGATCAACCAGCGCCATTTTAGTTGGAGCCTCCACGAAGCGCAAGCGTGCTCTTTCTCACACAATGATGAAAGCGTCGGCTTGCTACTTGTGGCGCTAACTGTTGTGTAAAATATCTTTTAAAAGTTACCTATAATGCCATAACGTAAATTGAAATTGTTAGATAACAATCTCTAAATGAAAATGTTTAGAAAATAAAAAATTGAGATTTTAACCAATGCCTCCTTTACTGGATGCCTGCCGCGTCGCTAGTCTTTCCATCGGAGCGGAGTTTCCCGTAGTTCAGGGTAGTCGCGGAGAGACGGCGCTCGCAGCCAAGCCACTTCCTGTTGCGGAGGAAGTGACGATTACTAGGCTGGCGCGCGCTCGACCAATCGCTTGAGGAGAGATTGTGGGTTCTGCCTCCGGGATCGCAACAGACGCCGCTATAATCTCGGAGGCTGGACTACGTGATTTAGGTTTGCAGCGGTCACCGCAACTAGCGCTTGCAGCCGACCCGGGTTAACCCGGGTGGGGAAGAGTAAAGAGGAGATGGGCAGGAACCAGCTTCTCGGCTCACGCCATAGAGTTTCCTACAAAAATTTTTGTAGGAAACTCTATGGCTCACGCGGCAGGCATCTAGTAAAAGAGGCATTGTTTCAACCCATTTTCAACCATAGAGTTTCTCACTAGAAACTCTATGGTTTCAACCGGTTTCAACATACAAGCGAGTACTGGAAACTTTGAACACATTGCTAGTCGATGTAAATGTTGAGATTATTGGCACACAATAATAAGTAATTATTTTAATAATATATTAATTAATAACGTACAGTTAGCTGTTTTGGGACCTTTTGTGTGTATTTCAGATGCTGCGCCACAGAACACTTCTCTCTGCATTTCAGTTCGTGCACTATTGCTTTGCGCTTGTCTGAAGACGGCGAAATCTAAAAGCACTGTTTTTTGAAGTTGTACAACGCTTTTCTTGTCGATTTCGCTAGCACGAGCAGGCCATGGCGCAACTCAAAGCCCCGTTTTTTTTTTAATTTTGCGCTCCTTTCTATACTACGTCCTCATGAGTACATGAGAAATTGGTTTACGTTTCTGCGTCGGTCCTTCAGAGGTGCCGCAGGCCATTACCACCGCTTAGAGCTACTGTATATATATGGTAACTCCACCACCGCTCCAGGAGACAAATCTGATTACCATTAACGGCGAAATCGCATCAGCGTTGTCATAATCTATGTGCTTAGAAATATGTGGATGCCCTTTTGAAGGATGAGGCAGGGAAGCACTTCACCGCTAGTTGATTCACAGATGGTGGCGGCGGCACACGTTTTTTTTTTTTTTTTTCCTGAACCAGTGATGCGATGATGATCAGTTTCCGCGGAATGGGCGTCTGCTGCGTTTTCAGACACGGAAAGAAGTGCCGACAACTTGCCTGTCAATGCCACTGTGTGGAATTTTCTGAGAAAACATTGATATTTGCACTAAATCGTCGAGGAAAGTTGTCAAAGATCGCGTGGAACAGTAACAGAAAGCAAGCGACTACATTACGCAGCGAGCCTCAGAAATAGATGCATCGCGAAATGTTTCGTCGGAAATGCCTGTGGCATCATTCTTTATGCGCCCCGAAAGTACTTTTGTTACAGTCCTAGCTTCATTCCTAGAGTTTCATTCGTGCCTATTCCTTTTTTTATATATTTCTCAAAGACAGAAAAAGTATATAGAGAATCAGAGAATAGGGATGCAATATTTCTTAAAGATGACTATTGTGACTCTACTGGTTTTGTTCAGAGCTGGCAGGCTGCTCCTCAGCCTTCCGCTGTTTCCCGAGCAAGGAAATGCAATAAAGGCAGATTACCAGGAATTGGATATGCATCCGGTCGCTCTCCCTGTTCGGTCACAGAGTGCGAAAATTAGTTGATTACTTAGCTTCATCATCAGCCTATTTTTATGCCCACTGCTGGACGAAAGCCTCTCCCAGCGATCTCTAATTATCCATCTTGAGCTAGCGGTTTCTAACTTGCGCCTGAAAATTTGCGCGCTTCCCTTCCCATGGCATCTATTCTGCAACTCTAATGGCCCACCAGTTACCTACCCTACATATTACATAGTGTGCCCAGCTCAATTTTCTTCTCTTAATGTCAACTAGAACGTCGGCTATCCTGGTTTCCTCTCTAATCCACACCGCTTTCTTCCCGTCTCTTATGTTACGCCCAACGTTTATCGTTCACAATGCCCATTAGCGTATATGAGTGCAAACTCATCTTTTTCATCTTCACATACGCATATGCTTTTGCAAATCATGGAACAGTTTTGAAACCCTCGACCAACACTGAACTAAATGCTATGGATTTTTTGCATTTACTAGGGCATATGTGTGCGTGCTGTTACACTTTGAAAATGCCATCCATGCTTTCACACTAACGTAGCCACAGACTGCTGCACTTGCAGTATTTACAGTTTTTGCATTTATGGGTTGATTCATGTATACAAGTTATCCCAAGTTATTACAGTATCTTATTGCTTCTCTGCACATGCTAAGAAACATACGAGAACTGCAGTGCAAAGAACTCCATTGTTATCCAGCATGCACATTCTGGCGGCATTGTGATCATCTGAACGTTCAGCATGCTGGTTGTAGTGCTGTGAAAGTTGCACATAAGTATTCACCTTCTTTACCTCTACCATCTACCTGTCCTGTCTTCCCTTTCTGCCTGTGTAGTGCAGCAAACCGAATGTTCACTCAGTTTGATGTCTCTTCTTTACTCTTCTCGCTTTTCATGTCTTGAATATATGCCAAAATACATGGCAACAAAAGGAGCATATGAATATACAAAACCTGAGAAGACTCGTGCATGTAAGCTGTGCCAACAACATTCATCAAGATAGTTTTGCAGTCTTCAAAATGCTTCGCAGCAACACCCAGACATTGACATCAGACACGGACAGAGTGAAAATGCATTTATTTTTTAAAAAAGACTGGTTTGATAAAACACATCAAGGCTAAAAAAATATCACAGACACATAATACCCCAAAACACCCGTGCATATTGCTTTCAGAGTGCTGCTGCGCTATGGCTTGCACAGCATTGGTGGTATTTGGACACTGCCACGTACATTTATATTTTCAACACTTTCTTTGTCAGTACTTGAATGCTCCATATACAGCAGCCTTTGTAATGAAGCTCTTCACCGCAGACTCCTCGAGCTTGTGGAATGCATCCGTCTGCACCACAGCAGTGAGATGGTTCATGGCAAACCGGAAGCAGAACTCTTCCAGATCCTGGAAGATGTTATGGAATGACATTGCAACTCATTTCAAAAAGTTGAACAACAGTTTTTAGAGAAACAGGCAAGACAATTATAAAAGTGGGTAAGAAAATTAGAAGCTGTGAAGGGAAGTGATCAGCACACATGAACACTTGACTGTACCACCATTGGGCACCTTCTGGCCTCCCCTTCTGGGTAATGTGCTGAGTAAATGCAGAAATTGATAGCTCACTCTAATAAAGCCTACTTTACCATTTTTACATCTAAAATATAAAATTAATAAAGACAAATGCACTTTCTCACTTTCCGAGTAAATTATTATTTGCCAGTATGAAATACTGTTGCATAAATGAGCAAACGGAAGGTTAATCCTGGTAATATACACTGGGCCTTATTCTAGCCAGATGGCAGTGAGTGAATATTTCAAGTTGGCACGTTTGCATCCTCTGATAAAGCGATACATCACTGCACAAACTTCACTTTCCTTCTCTTCTTTTCTTCTTCTATTTTCCTCACAACAGCAGATAGTTGTTACCACCTCAGCACAATATAATCCACTGTGACTGTGGTTATGTGCAAGCAATCTGTCGATAATACTGTTTTCAGTGCCATTGCAATATGTTTTTACTGTCTCTCACAACAATGGTTTCTTCTGAACATGCAGGAGACTTAAAATCCCGAAACATGCAACTAGAACAGTCAAAGCTATACATGCGTGAAGGTCTGCACACATTATAGTTAAACGGGGTTATTTTCAAATTTTCCGTAATTTTTAAAATTGCCTCCGGCAGATCGCTTGTCCTTGAGCTGCATTATTCAAAGAGGCGGACATTACTAGCATGAGAAACATAAACGTATGTTCAACTAATTAACAAAAATTATCGAATTGAATTAATTGATTTATGGACATATTGGAATTTATAAATTGTAGCCAGTCAGCTTGCAAGACGTTGCACTTGAATTTACAGGACAACACCAGTTTCAAGATATTTCCCAAAGTGTGGAACGAAATACATGAGTGTACCGGTTGCTTTTGTGCTTCAATGCATAAGAGCGCGTTCTGCTAAAAGAGTAAGTGGAACAACAGTGCATTTTTACGGAAAGCTTGATGACGCATATCTCCAAACTGGCGTCATTCTGCAAATTCATTCCAAGTGGATATGCCTTTCAATCTCACCAGCTACAATCCGTAAATTGCAATATCTGCCATAAAGTAATAATTCAAAAGATTATTAGTGGATGTTCGTTAATTAGTTGAATATGTGTTTCAATTTCTCACACAAGTAATGTCCACCTCTCTGAATAAACCAGCTCAAGGACTAGAATGATGTTATCTGCAAAAGGCTATCTTTTAAAATTCCATGGAACTTAAAAATGATCGCTCTGTAACTACACATACAAATGACAATCAAGCAGTGCCATGTGTGAAACTAATGAACTTTTAAAAACCATAACTCTTTTTGACAGAGATAGGAAAGGGATGCTTATACATCAAGAACCAAGACTATCAATTTTTGATGATTCAATTATCAGTCTAGTTAGAGTATTTTACAGCTAAGCTGTTTATGGCTAGGGTTCCGTACATTTTTCGTGTCCGTCAACAAATCTGTGCGAGCAAACACTATCATCATCATCAGCAATGGTTCGTGCCACTGTTTGCGCGTTTGTTCTCTTCTTCCACAGCTTGCTCCGATGGCGCTCATCATGCCAACGTTGCCATACTGCCCCGCCCCCCTTCCCTTGCGAAGGCACTGATGGAACTGGCCCACTGCCAGTCGGTGCGGTGATTTCGGTCTCAAATTCCTTGCATCAATATATCGCGAAATGAAAACGCGAATGTACATAACAAATGTATAACACGAATAAATGCGAACATATAAAAATAAATGTGTGTGCATACCTTTCGTCACAGTGACCACAAATTAAGACAATAAATGTGTTTGTACCTCTGTTCCAAATTCTGTGTCGCTTCTTTGTCGTGTGCTACACAACTTCGCTGGTCATCCACCTTCGCCGAGCGGAATGGTTTACAATTTTTTTTTTCTGTTAGAAAAGCGCAACTCTTAAAGAGTGGATGACACCCACACATGCTGCAGTGGAATGCTAGCTGGTCTTCTCAACCATTCTTTAGATCACATTCTCCGAGCCTACCAGTTAGGCAGCAACCTGCCTGCGCTACAAAGTGTGTGCCACAGACTGATAGTTGAATCCGCAAGAAAATGAGTCTCAGTGCTCGGTGTGTGAGCATCCCTTCTCTATCTGTATCAAAAAAGAAAAGGGTTATCGTTTTTTGACGTTTATTAGTCTGTGCATTGAATCTATACCATTCGAGTGTCATTTGTGTCTGTACATATACTTGCGTGGTGTTTCAACCGAATCATTTGTTAAAGTCAATGCAAGTGTTGCACCCTCCTGTGTTTTTTGCACTCCACTTGCAGTTTACTAGCAAAGTCAAATTCCTACCCTTCTAATTAGCTTATTGGTAACCGAATTAGTCATTCAGATAAAAAAAGTTAGGATTAAAATTTTGCTCAACAGTGCCAAGGTGTTTTGTGCTTCAACAAAACTGCAATCACTTGAGAATATTGTGTTATGCTTTTTGTGCTGTGAACAAATTCTCTCAAGAAAAGTGTTAAAAAGCAGGGAAGTACAGTGACATCAAAAGGGAACAACAAGACACTCAAACGTTCTTATCTTACCTTATGCTTGTAACTTCTCATAACACATTCATGTGGGCAGTAAACATCTTATTTTCAAAGCAGGTAAATTTTGTAAAAATATTCATGTATGATAGAAATCATTTACTTGCAAAAAGGCACTGTCTACATAACACACAAACTAATGTTTACCCTCTTTGGTTCTGGAGGGTACATGAAGATTGCAGTGTCGCAGGACACTTTTCGGAGCGCAATATCACACTTTGCTTCATATGCATA
This sequence comes from Dermacentor andersoni, assembly GCF_023375885.2. Classification (NCBI taxonomy): domain Eukaryota; kingdom Metazoa; phylum Arthropoda; class Arachnida; order Ixodida; family Ixodidae; genus Dermacentor; species Dermacentor andersoni. The sequence goes on from NC_092815.1 coordinate 87,474,470, forward strand.
ATAAATTATCTTAGTTCAACAACAAGCGCATTCTTCCTTGTGGCAATTAAGGCATTTGGCTACACTCAGAAAAAGTCTAATAGGGCCAGTAGTATTATATTTTTTACATTCAGCCAACTAACTACTGTAAACAATCTATAGGTATTTAAGAGCATAGTAACGGTTGCACAGCCTTCTGGTATGATTATGTTCCACATTTATGTTGCACAATTATCTGTTCTGACAGAGGCTGGACAGGTCAAGTGCAATAAAGGAAAACTCCTGCTCCCCACACAGGTTTACTGTTGGCAGTATCACAAAATATGGCTACCTTTCGTCACCACAGTAATTGCAAGCAGTGGTGTCTGCCATGCCTTTCAACACTATGCTGTTTTAACTCGCTAAACAGCTTACAAGTGCCACCTGTGAATTTTTATTTTTTAGCTGCACTTTCTGCCTCTTTATCCTCTTCTTGAAGGGGTCCTGAACCACCTCTTGTACTTGGCAAAAGAACACGGTCTACGGATTGCGTATGCTGGTGTGAAAATCTCGGTAAAATTTCGCAGTGGTGCGCAGCGCGTGGAGCTCACAAGCTAAGCGCAAGGTCGCTTTTCTTTCAAACGCTCTTTTCAACAGAAGCCTGCTCCTCAATCTTTTCAGGGTGCTTTATTTCGTAATATAGCAGATTTCTATGAGCAGCTGCTATTGGCCAATAGCTGACATTAAATCAAGAAGGGCGTTTGGACCAGTGCACTTGTTCCTAGTGTTAACGTGTATATTTATTGACACAGTAACATAAAAAATCTGGTTCCGAATTTCAATAGGAATTGTGTATTTTCAGAAGAAGACCATTGTCTGCTCATGCTTGGCCACCCGCGTTTGAGTGAAACATTAGCCACCCTGCTTATCGGTGTCATAGCCATGGGGCCTCACTAATTTTGACTAGTTTTGAACACTCAACTAGCCTCGAAACATGCAACGCTTAAGGTCAGACCACACGCAAGCTTGCCAGCATGGGCTCACTCCTGGCTGCTCCTGGTTAGATGCCTTGGCAGACTTTGCTTTGTATGATATTGATAGTGCTTCAAAATGCGTAAGATACATGTGGCTACTATCCACCGGTCAAGCTGTTTGCAGGACAGATCTGGTATGCATGATGTAACACTGCCAGACTGGAGCACATGAAGGCGAGCATGCACTCAAGCCCTGTTGTGCACAAAGCAAATGCTGCACATATGCACTACAGTTGCATGTAGCTGTGGTCTGCTGTGTAGTGTAGATAAACGGCCACTGTGGGGTGCCGCAACGAGTCCGCTGCCTCTGGCTGAGCGGACTGCGGCTCACTGAGGACAACCACGTCTGGCATGTCATAGGTGCCAAAGTCGGTAGTAGTAGTGTCTATGTGAACATCCAACATCAAATTCGAACTGTGAGGCCATGGTGACATTCAGCAGGTGGAGCATTGTGGGTGCGCTCTCTCCCACCGTAGCCTTTGCAGTGCAAGATATTGAAGGAATGGGAGCACCACAAATGGGATCATATGTGACCTTTGATTGCCCGTAGGTCCGCTTCTGCTGAATGCATTGAAGTACTTTTGTAGCAAAGTATTTCTGAAATAGTCTATTTTAACTTCAAATGCATTTCTTTACTTCGATAAAAGGTGGTCCAGGGCACCTTTAAATGTTCTATTCATACATGTTCAAGAAAAATCTGGGGGCTGTTCATACACATGCAGAGTGAGAGCCATCATGTGAAATGCCCTTTACGACAGCTAACTAGTTTAGGACACTGAAGGAAATAGAAAATATTAAGTCAAGATGGATCGATAGAGTGTTCACTCAGAAGTCTATCAATGTTTTCTGTGCACCAGTATATCACTTTATTGTGTAGTAAATTTCTGCCGAATGTCGCGCTGCTGCATCTAAGTTTAAACCACCTGCACCAAAACTACGTAGTTTAAATAATCTTCAGGTGACCTCCCTCTATGCCACTGTTATGTCTTTTAGAAACTCTTTGTTTAGCCAAATGCAGGTGTTCTGCTTGCATGAGTCACTCTTACACTCTGCTTGAGTTCAGGATACTGGATACAGTCACTTGAGTCTCTGCAGCCGGAGTGGGCGAGGGTGGTTGCTGCCCTAGCGGTTGTAAACAGAGAAAGCAATTCAGCCTGCACTGGCTGGACATGGGAGCCACTCTCTGTGAATCAAATAGCTCACAGCACACATGAGAGGTATCACAGTCTATAACAGGTCGTGCTATTTTCCCATGTTTGTCATTTCCTCGCTTTCAACAACTGTTTTCATTACGAATGATGAATTCATTATTACAGAAGCCTAATCTTTTATTAGGTTATTACAGAAGCTCAACTTGATATTTTACTTCAGTGCCCCTTTAAAACATGGAGTGTTCAAAAAGCCATAAGCCTATAACAAAGCCGCAGCTATAAGCGAGATATTGCGAACAAGAAATCAATTACAATCGGGTCTGCATGCAGTGATATAAGGTGCCGCCCAAACAACCTCTAGTGCTAATGCTGGAACCATGGTTTCAGTTTTAAATGCAACCACTTGGCTCAGTGAAAAGCGAGTAAAATTCTTTTGAATGTGCACATCCAATTTCTTACAGTGAAGGGCTTTCAAATAGTTTGGCGGCAATTTCACTAATACGCTTGGTACACAAGTGCTTTTGAATTATGCCTTCATTGCAGCGGCACCTGCTGAAAATCAAGTACTGCTTTCAATATCGCTAACAGATACACTATGGCACGTCACGCTAGGCAACACCGAGAAAATTATGGCACTCTCTGTAAACATGAAGACCCACCTTGGCTTCGAACTTTATAGCAGCTGCATAGAGCATGGCAACATTCTCAACGAGCACACCATGCATGATGATGCGTTCACAGTGTCGCTTGAGCTGTGCCTCACAGTAAGAGTTGGCAAGATCCAGAAGGCCTATGGCATCCTCTGGAGGCAGGTCCACCTCATCGGTGTACAGGTACTGAAGGAAGGCTTTGTACACCACATAGGGGAATGTGGTCACATCCACCGTACTGCATACATAAACACAAAGCGGGCACAGAGGTCACAGAAAACAAAACTTGGATGCACTTGTCCAACAACCAATTGCAAAACAATGATTAAAAAGAAAGTTGGCAGGCAATTCAACCTCCAGTTAAGTCGATGAAAGACAAAGACTTCCTGAGCAAGTTGGGGGCGAGCTATGGGCGGAGCCATTGCGCACCACACTTTATCACGTCACTCCTCGCACGAGGAGAGTAGGATTTTGATGTGTGATGACGTGTAATTAACTTCAAATAATTTACGAGGTTTACCATCTTAAATCTATGATCTGATTATGAGGCCCACTGCTATAGGAGAAAGGCGTTCTTGACGTAATGGTTACAATATCAGGCTTCTGTGCTGTATGTCCTCACTTCGAACACGGCCATACAATTTATCAATTTATTTAATAAATCATAATTTCACCATAACGGCAAAACAATGCCATAGACACATGTTAGAATATTACACAGAGGTTTAGTGGCAGTATGAATTGCAGTAAGCATAAGCTGGCTAAGTAAACGTGTGACATGACATGTGCAGACAGAAAAAACTGACCGAGAGTAGCATTAGCTACAGGGTCTTGTCAGCGTTGCTGCCTTGTGTCGACCTCATGTTCCTATAATGCGGCATGCTTATGGCAAGCACAACATGTATCCGCTTCGTGCTTTTAAACCGCAGAGTTTTGTAGGCATTGCAACGCCTCTTGTTCCTGCAGCGCCACGTCTCGGAGCCACATATTTTTGTTTGTCAACAGCGCAGGCACGAGAGCTGCGCCACCTTTACTCAACGTTTGTGTGCATCCGTGTTGCAAGAGCTATCTGAAGACTGCACCTAGCTACTACAGAGGCGTATACGCTCTGCTCCGGAAGTCTTTAGCCAATGGCAAAGTGCACTACGCAAGAACCGGTGCTTAAGTTCCATTCAAAGGGGATCAAATCGGCTGATACAAGTCCGCAACGGGGAAGCATACAAAACAACAAGTTCACAACAACAACACAGTATTATTTATTGGTCTGCGGCCGCTGAAGGGGCACCTACTTAAGGTCCCACCCCTGTGCTGTTTGGTATGTTTGCGTGACGTGAGGGACACAGAGCCTTGCTGCAGAAACCCCGCACCAACAAGTACTACCGTGACTATGTGTGGGAAAATGGTGGCACAAGCTGGCAGGGTCTGCATAGCTGTGTTCAAATTCGTTCCAGCAAGCAATGTTGTTCAACCTGAGGTCTTGGAATACAGCTGCCTCGTGCACCAGACCACATTGGAATATGAGCATGCCTAGACATATTTTGCCACCTGGCATTCAAATTCTGACATAAAGGAAGTAGTACAGTTAATTTGAGTAATGTTCTTCACGAAACATTAAAACTGAAGAAATCAGTATTTTTGTGTGTAATTATCGAGGCAGGCAAAAGATTGCATAGAGTGTTCATGTGATTGATATTGCAATAAAATGCACCAAGCACCTTAATGCACTACTTACACGCGGGAATGCTTAAGGGTGTTCTATTCTGCCTGCTGGGGGCATGCACCTGTGGTGAAATGGTTAGAGCACCAGGCTGCTGTGCTAGAAGTCCTCTGTTCAAATCCTGCCATCGGACAATTTTATTTGTTTATTTTGTGTGTGTGTGTGTGTCTATACATATATATATATATATATATATATATATATATATATACACACACATATACACACAGATGCACACACACAGTCAAACCTCGATATATTGAACAGCGCTGTGATCACAAAATAGTTCGATATATAAAATAACGTAAAAAACACGTCAAACTTCTGCAAATCAATCAATGAACCAAGGGTGCAATCTGGGGCCGTTGTTCGGAGCATGCGTTTGGTTGCGCCACGCGCAATTGACCTAGGCCATGCTGACTTCGTCTGCAGGGAGCGCGCGGTCGATTGCGCTGCACGCAATTAGCAGAGGCCGCGTCGACTTCGTCAGCCGTGCGAAGTGGGCTCAGTCTAGGCCAATCACGCGCGGTGCAACTGAACGCGCACTTCGAACAAGGATCCCCGATCGCGCCCCAATTGTGCCACAGCAAACATTTACTTGAAGCCTTCCAAAAAGCATTGATTTATTTGACTGAAAGTACTGTACCAGTGGAGCCTGCTTCTTATTGGCAGCCGCGTGCTTTAACACGGAGTCCTCAACATAGTGTAAACGATCCACAAGCGATAGACTGGTGCCCTCTATTGTGCCGCAGTAGCAGCGTATAAGTAGGGAACGGGGCAACATCAGCACTTGATGGATAAACCTTGGCAATGTTTTCGTTTGGCCGCTACTTCTGCTGCGATCTCCACGTCCCTCAATCGAAGCATTTGGAAACACTGTCAATAACCAAGTGGCGTCTGCAAATTAAGACGTCTATGAGTGAGCCCAGTGAGCGCATCGCGTCTTTGAGGATGCAAACTGCCAGTTCTCGCGAGGCGCAGCAGGCGCAGAGCGCAGCACCGAGGAGCAGTCAGTGCAGTAAATGCAATGCGTCGTTGACATTATCGAACATCTTGAAGGGCCGGGCAATGCAAGACGACAAAGACAAAAGGCAGGAAACGCACAGGGCAGCGCTGAACTCACAACTAACTTTATTAGAAGCTGGTACCTCACAGATTGTCTCCGTACAGCCTGCTAGTAGGAAAAAGACAAAGGCAAGAGCAGATGGGATTTCCTGGTGTGGTTTAAGACGTCCTATCATATAGCCGAATGAATGTGGAACACTACTCGGCCTACCCTTCCAAAACCACAAAAGAACATGCCTAAAGCAAAAGTGTTGGTTCTTGGCGATGAGACTCTATCAGAAGAGCATAGAAGTACCCTTGGTCTTGGCCAATAATTTCCCCAAGAGTCGAGCCTCACCCCACCAGAGAAGGTGACTGTGGCTAGGACAGTCACCCACCAGGGGACCGAAGAAAAAAGACCACGCTTCATAGCCCAGTGTGTGGATGTGCTGGGAAGATCAGGAGAGAGGCGCTCAAAGAATAAGACTAAATGATTGCGTAGAATATGCTGCAAGTAGAAGCCTTCACATTTTGACCTCTGATAAGGAAGGTTTCTTTGTTGTGGTGCCGGAGAGTATCTTCTGCAAAAAAGTGTTAGACGCAATAGGAAAGAATTTCAGAGCAGTAGATCTGAAGCCTGCTAAAGTTAAGGAGCACACACTGTCGCTGCTCCACAGCCACAACCTTGAGAAGCTAGCTTCATCAGTAAAAAAGACAAAAAGGCTTAATTTGGATATTTTCTTCGCAGCAGACCCACAAACCTGACATTCCATTTCGAGCAATAGTCACGGAAAAGGATACATGGCAGCGAGTTGTGTCGGTTTACTTACAAATGCATTTGCGATCATTGGTGATCAGAGATCCTTTTGTGGTAAAAAACTTGGATGATCTCATCAGCTTCCTCGTTCAATCTAATCCTGGCCATCATAATATTTTTAGCACCGATGTTCAAGATCTGTACTATAACATACCACATGACGATCTAATGATAAGTGTTAAATGGGGTATCACCGAGGGCAATGATGAGCTCAAATTTTCTAGCAACTGTGGTGTATCTGTTAGGAGTTTTCTCGAGATTCTCTGTTTAATTAGCTTCAACTTTTGTTGAATGGAAAGGAAATTTATACCAACAAAAATCTGGCATTTTCAGTAGCTACAAAGTTGCTCCGGTACTAAATAACATTTTGGTAGGTAAGGTTGATAGAAATGTAAAAAGTAACCTAGATGACCAAACAATCAAAGTGCTAAGATATGTTGATAATTTTCTGGTCTTTGTGAAGTATTACAATTTCCAACAAATGGTTCGTGATGTACTTCAAGTATTCCATAAATGTGGTTCTGGGTTAGATTTCACAAATGACGTGCCAGATAAAAGCCAGCTACAATTTTAGATGCGAGGCTTAAACTAACTAATAAGCATGTGCGCTGGATGTATTGCCCAAGGTCAGAAAAACCAATTTTAAATTTTAACTCCGCATGTTCGAAGGTGGTAAAAACTAGCATTGCTTTTTTGGTTCTATTTTCCGCACTTTCGAAATCGTTTTCTCACCAGACTTCTAAGAGTTTTAAAACAGTTCGAGCTTTTGAGAGCGGCAGGTTTTCGGGAGGATGCTATCTGCATGACCGTACAGAAGCTTGTTAAGCGTGTAAAATTACGAGCACCCACAAGAATGAATAATCCAGAGGCTGCCAAGAAGAAGAAAAAAGTAGTTGTAATTCAGGCATGTTTGATGTAAAGGTTCTTTTTTCTGCCCCTAACAACATGATCCAAATTTGCGGTAAGCTTGATAGAAAGTTGGCCCAGGCTGCCTCCACTCATTCAGGGAAAGGCTGCACTGTTGAGCACACGTCCCCACCTATGCACTGCAGAATGGGAGTTGTTTACGAGCTTCCATTTTCCTGCAGTCACATATCGGTCATATCGACCAAACAGGTTGATGCCTGAACATTAGATTGTCAGAGCCTAGGCGCTCGCTAACGGGTAATGCCTACTCACATGTCATGCGGCATTGCTCTGAGCATGGGTGCACTCCAATCTATGAAGACACCACAACACTTTCCGTGCATAGCAATCAGACTACGAGGGAGATTATTGAGGCCTACTATATCAGGAAAAAAGGATTGCGTTGTGTGAGCATGCTATCATTGAATTTGTACGACAGTGAAATTGATTTTTTAAACCGCCTCACAGTGTAGCATTAGATTACATGATTTTGCACTTTTTGCCTGCGCAATGATAATGACGCCATCAATGGGAGAGCACATGGTTATGGGACGTAGTACATAAGTTTGTGTATGCCTTCTAATAAAGTTAGTTGTGAGTTCTGAGTTGTTCTGTGTGTTTCCTGCCTTTTGTCTTCATCGTCTTGCGCTGCCCCTTCAAGATGTTCAACCAGCACCAACTCGCCCAAATGTCGATTCTTCGACATTGTCGAACTTGGTCGAACTAGCCATGGCTGCCGCATGTATACACCGCTACGTTCAAATGATGCCCTCGGCGCAGTCGATGTGTGCAGCTACATACAAAGCCTCCTTTACTAGATGCCCGCTGCATAGCTCGCTTTCCCATTGTAGCGGCGGTTCCCTTAGCTCTGCATAAATTCCGTGAGGTGGCGCTCGTTGCCTTTTCTATGCCTGAAGGGAATGCCCGTTCGAAATAAAAAATTTTAATTGCACGCGATTTTCTAGGCGATACAAAAGTGTTCGATATACGCAATAATTCGATATATCCGTGTTTGATATATCGAGGTATGACTATATATACGGAACACTAGGGCGACCAATCGTCCCAGGGGCACATACCCAATAGTACATATCGGCCCGAATCTTTAGGCTACACTAGCTCAGAGATTGGCCCATGGTAAGAGACTAGAAACATACTTGACACTGAAAGCTAGTGGTAACTTGCTAAAAAAGAATTTGCTTTAAAAAAAAGAACAGTTTAATCAGGCTAGATTAGCAGATTAGACTTCTGAGAAGATATAGCAGCAACAAATTTTACTTAAAGGGCCCCTCAAACAGTTCGGAAAAATTTTGTAGACACGTAGGGTACAGCTAAAGTTAATCATTCACACCACAATTCATGTGAAATGTCTCATATTATGAGAGATACAGAAGATTACAAGTTACCCTCCTCCATAGTCATGCATTTTCTCCTCAACTAGTTCGCTGTGTGATTGGGGCTAAGCTCCACCTTAACTGGCTCTGCATCATCATGGCACGTCGTGTTGTCGACTTCTGATTCTCTAGGAGCGCGCGCGCGAAGCCTCTCCAAACTCCCCACCAGCTGCTTGGCAGTCGACCCCAAGCGAGCGCTATTGAAGCAGAGTATGTTGCGAGCATTCTGTCGGAGCGCCGCACATGTCTGGTATTCCAGTAACCACAGGTGAGCTGGGCGTTTCAACAGAACGGTGGAGGCATAAACTCAAGCTGATGAAGGAACTTTAGCATAGACGTACGTGAGCTGCCTGATCGGACTTCACGGTTCAGCCATGCGTCAACGTAGAGCTTAACCAGCCAAACAAAGAGCTAATATTGCTCTAACCAAGTGTAAAACATCTTAAACATTTACAAAAACATGGTGTTAACGATTACACTCCTGCGAAAAATTTACATCAGCCGCAAAAAAGAATACATTTCGTTACTGCTAGTGTGTGTGGTTGAGCTCTGTGCCACCAGGTGGCTGCACTGAGCAGACCATTTGTTGCGGAACGCTGGCCACTTACAGGTCGCGCCACCAGAAAAAAAATGGAGCTGTGAGACACCCAACAAAGCCTTTTTTATGGCGAGAGACGAACACAAAATGTATCATGATGATGATAAAGGTGCATGCACTTCTTGGTGCTAGGCGCGGAGGCAGCAGCCCATGATTCATTCTTTTTCTTCGTCGTCTGCTAATCTCCAACACCATTCACATTTGCGCTTCTGCTCATCCCGTGAAACGACACGGTCAAATGGCCAGGCCCTGCTCCCTTGCGCTTGCATTTACCCTAATACCGCACTCGCGAAATGCTATTGCGTTACTAATCTTCCGGTGTAAAGTGACGGCCACAAATGCCAAAATCCTGGCGCCGATCAAATAGCGGCAGTCCGATGAGCTGCAGCCAGTCCGCTCGTCTGCTGCCTTACAGAGGGACACAATGTTGCAGCTTAACATATTGCCAGTCGCTACGTTTGCAGCCCACAATGCAACAAAGTCGAATCATAGTGCTCGCAAAAAGACAGACCGGCTCTGACCACGCAGCTCTCGTCAAAATGGAGCATGTTGTAACACAAGCAGACGACGCTTGCTGTGTGCCGGAAGTGCTTAAGTGTAGTGAGAAATTGTTCTTGTGCATTCTCTTTCTGTTAATTTCTTTTTATAGAAACAAATTAACTAACATTCCAGCTATTACCAACACCATTTGTTCAGCAAAGAGGTGGAAAAATTATAGATGATGCGCCCTAGGCAGCCAATCGGATAGCTCGCCCTACTGATGTCAATTGGGTGATTTACTTCATATGGTTAGGAGCGGCTGAAAATTCCGCCGAGCAATGTGCTGCGTTCGGCACCAATGTACATTTTAAAACCTCACAATAAATTACACGCTTTACGCGGAGCATTTAGATGCGTTAATTAATCATCAGAAGGACCTACTCTAACGACTCAGTACATCTGTACAAGATCGTCAAAATCGTTTCAGGGCCCCTTTAATGTGGACGTCTGCTATGCCAAATCAACAGGATACCACATGAGTGATAACTAAAACAATAAAAAAAGTTTAATCAGGCTAAACTATCAGGTTACACCTCTAAGAAGATAGCAGTAACAAATTTTACTAAAAGCGGAGGGTTGGTAGGCAGAAAGAAAAGGCTAACATGTGAACAAAAAATCTGACGTGATTATTTTGGCCACCTGGGTTTCTTTAACCTGCACTTAAGTCTAAGTACATGCGCATATCTGCATTTCATTCCATCAAAATGAGGCCACTGTGGCCGGGAATAAAAACCATGACCTCATATTCAGCAGCAGAATGCCAAAGCCACTGAACACCATGACGGGTAATCAAGTAACTGCATCATGCTTTAAATTCCATAGAAGTTCCATAAAAGGCAAGATCGCTGTATGGCAGTTTCCCTCGCGGCACATGTGCCACTCCATTCAAAATACTTAAAAGCTTGAATGCAAAGTAAAAAGAAAGAAAGAAACAATAAAAGAAAGCGAGGTTGAAATGGATATCTTGACACTGTTTTCCCTACTTACTCTTTTTCATCTTCATCCCAAGGTGCTTGGAACATGGACTGAAAGTGCTCGCACCTGCAGCAAAAAAGCATGGTAACACTGTATGGCATCTAATAACTGGCATCATTTCATAGTTATGAACCTTATGCAAAGCAACAATGCTTCCACTAGATAACTTCAAGCCTTCTTAAGACCATGAAAATGAAAGAACACAAAGGTTAATGGCGCATCCCCACAGAGTGCGACGCATGTGGAATCTGCGCCACTTGCATGCATGCAGACAAACATCTGTACACAATGGATGTTGCTGTGGCGACCCATGCCCACAGATGATGTATTGAATACTCTTCACCTAGTGTACTCTCTTTAAAAAATCCCTCAGTGCTGTTTTGTGTGGCTTACTGGTCTGTGCGAAATGTTAGCTGCAAAAGAATTTTATTTCAGCTCGGCACACATTGCTGTTCCCTTGTATTTCTGAAGCACAGTTATTGAGAAGTGCTAGGGCTTACTGGCAGTGGCACCTCCCTTTGGCATATGACTGCATGTGTGCACAAGGAAGAAAGCTTGGAATAAATACATATGATGATGCACCTGCGCAACTCACCTGATCTTGAGTATAGCCTTGTGAACGTGAATCACACGTCCTTCCACGCAGATTTTGAGGTCACTGGTGCTCTGAACAGCAAAAATAAAAAAAGTATGAACATAATTAGCACGATATGTTTATCCATATCAATAAGCTGCTAAAAATGACACAGATGCAAACTACTAGATTTCGTAAAGAAAGAATTGTACAGCAGCTAATGCCCATCTTAACATGTCCAATCACTACTTTATGCTTTACTACACAGGGGCAGATCCACATGACAGATAATATGCATGCTAGTATACAGAATTCGCTATTTAACAGACAGAAATTACCTAGAGTACAGGTACTGCTAGTTACTGCCACTGGTGCACAATTCATGCACGCAGCACTAAACAAGGTTAAAAGCATAACCTAACACTGCAGCAGAATATGTGCAAAAGATAAGGTTCAAGTGGGTGTTGTAGCACATCGTGTTATGCCAGGTATGCTGGTACACAAAATTCTTAAGGGGCGGGAGGGTGGGGGGGAGTGCACATGCCCAGTGTGCCACCCTCCTCCTGGCTACGCCCCTAGATTCTCCATCTAGCATAGCATACTAGCTGTAGGCCAACTACTTCGATCATTTTCAACTTAGGCACCAAGACTATGCCTATTACACAACGAGTTGTATGGTACTACTGTATTTGTATTGTGGAAGGGTAGATGACTACGGATGCTTCGTAGGAAGTCTGCATTCTTACTGCAGCAAACTTACCGGGTCATTGAAGGCCATCTTGAGACTGTTGGCAACTGTGTTCGGATTGCAAATGTCTTAAAAGGGGGAGAAAAAAAGGATGCAGGTAAGACAAAAGATAAACCATGCACACACAAAGCAAATAGAGCCATGCAAAAATATCTGAACAATAATAACTCGCAAAGAATGCTCAAGTGGACCACAATGTCACATGGAGGCCTATGGCAATACAGTTAACGTACATACCCAAGACCATTGGTTTCCAAGTGACTGTGGGGCAGGCGAAGCAGGCGAATACATCATGAATAGAGTGAAAAGGCGTTTCAGTTGGCACGGTTACAGACTGGCCCCTGCACTGTCCCCACATGTACACACGGGATGTCTGAGTCATCACAGCTGAGATATGGTTGTAATGTGATGCTGCTATCTCCACGATCCTGCAAAAGGGTAGAAAGTGAACTGGGTCAGATGGGAAAGGATTAATGTGCACGCCTAGCACAAAGAAAGGAATAATCTTTAATAATGGCAAGCACACACGAGAAGACACTGCGAAGAGCACAGAGCGATTGATGAAAGGTCGCACAAAGTATGCCACTGGAAACATTAGCATCAAGGAATTACCAGCAATGTTACTAGCACATCGTGTGATCTGACAGAGCAGGTTTATTTATTCTACAGATCTACTGCAGGCAAAACTTTCATGCAGTGAATAATAGTGCAGAGTGGCAGCAGCAACAAGCAGCGCCACTAGAATAGCCACACCTTGCCCAAGTGATGGTGACAAAAACAATGTGCTATTGTGGTGAAATTAATCTAATTTCTACACAAAACTGGCACATATAGCTATTGTTCAGGCTGCAGGTGAAAGTAGCGGTGATGATTTCCTGTCACAATAAAAAACAAGAGGAATAAAATTCCTGCAGCCCAGTCGTGGCATGTCCTTGCATCAGGGCTTGCATGTTTAAATGATCTTGGTGCTAGTAATAATTGGGAATTTGATTGGGAGGCATGTTTCAACATGTTTGAGCTGCATGATGTTTTCTTTTTTAACTAGAGCCTGTCATTGATTACAAGGCATGCAGGCTGATGCCAAAAACTTCACCGCACCGATTCCACTGCATGCGATTCATGTTCAATCGTGCACATTCAGAAAATGGTTGTCGGTATAAACATCATATCATGGACTTAGCAGCAACACAAAATGTATTCACTATGGCATAGCAATTTATTCATTCCAGTAGGGAAGTGAAATGGACAGTACTAGCATAAACACTTCTAACAGGCCCAAAGAAAAAAGAAAAAAGGTGAGCGGTGGGGGAGAGAGGACTGAGCCTACCTTCCAATGTCAGTGGGCATCTTGAAAGGACTGACTTGATTTGCCTTGTTGCCTGTGCCTAGCTGACCATAGGAGTTGGCACCCCAAGTGTAGAGCACACCTTCGTCAGAGAGGGCCATGGTGTGGGCATAACCACAAACAACCTGTATGAAACCAAACCTTTCTGTACCAAAATAGATAACCCAAATTGTGCAACACTCACAAAAACACATTTTTCAACAGAACCAGCACCACAGAATCGTTTTTCACCTTTTACCGAAACCAGATAAATTCTAAGTATGTGGTCTTCTTTAAGGCATAAATTAATGGTTGAAATGCAGCCCGAGTGACCACGAGTCAAGCAAGCAATGGTATGCTCAGCAGTGCAGAGCCACATCCATGAAGCCACCTCAGAGGATTCACGAGAATTTGAATGATGCATTCAAATTAAATAATCATTAGTGAATAATGTGACACATTTTCTACACACCTAGTACAGTAAAAGCTCAATCATTCGGCTCTCATTAATTCAGATAACTCTGACTAGTCCTGGTTCTGGCAGGAATGTATGCATAATTTGATGTCATTACACTCTTCTTAATTCAGACGTACTTGGCCTCACACCGGTTAATTAAAGATTTCTCGGAGTGCGGTGAATGTGGGGCACCATAAATGTATGGCGCAGACAAGCAAAAGCAGCACCAGCGGACAACTTAAAAGAAGCAGTGGAGTTCACATTGCCATGGTCATCAGCGGTAACTGTACAGCAATGCCAGAACGCTTCACGCCTATCTGTGCCTTTATAGCCTTTATTTTGGCATTTAGCACCACACAAGACACCACACTGTCTGTGTGCCTTTAGAACTGCGTAGTCGCTAGTTGCTGTCCACCATGTTTGCACCGATAGCAACCGCGATTTCGTCCACAGCGTTTGTGGCAAACAGCAGTTTCTTTTTTATTTTGTGCGCACATTGGCCACAGGCCTTTGAACATGCATGGTCATCATCCACTATCCCGTCGATAGTGACCGTGAGTTTGTTTTGATACAGTGCAATGTGCGTGCAGTGTCCCAAACGTAGCGGAAGCTGTTGAGGATGAAGAGCAAGTCTACTGCAGCCCACATGCCGGCATCAGGCCTGTCAGCTACATCGCAATGAACGGAATTAAAAAGTAAGTTGTGAACAAAAAAACAGAGGTCTTGCACCGTGGCAGCACTGCGAAGGAAGCACGAAGCCTTCGCCACTGCGAGCAATAATCCATCACGAGATAATTGTAGCTTCTGGACTGCTTTTGTGCTAAATAGAAACAGGATCTGTTGATTCATTCAGTAAGTAAATGCATTCTGTATTAGTAAGCTTGTGTTTGTGTGTGCGTGTTTGATACTGTTGATAATTTGACATCAGGTTAATTAGGCCATTTCATTCGGTTCCATGAAATCTGAATTAACGAGTTTTTACTGTATTAAAATCATGAGTAATCAGGGCAGTCAAATAAACCTCACCCATATGCTCTTACTGATCTACGTGGGCCATGTGCAAGCTTCAAAAGTCTCAGTGGTACACCGAGCATTTTCTCACATGAAAACTTGCCACACGCTCTGCAGTGGTGCTGCTGTGCATGGTACGCAAATGCAGATGCAGCTTTTGCCATCTCGACCATAAGCCGTAGCAAAAGCTTATTACAAGCATAAAAGCATGGTGACTAGTTGGCACTTTCACCAAAAATGAACTTGGTCTTGATGACTGACATGAACACTTGAGAGATAAATGAGATGCAAAAGGCAGGGAGGCTAACCAGAAGACATATCCAGTTGGCAACCCTAGATGCACATAGCATGGATGACTTCCTTGTGTTCAAATGGCTGGTGGACACAAGGCATAACACACTTATCGAACTGTCAACCTCTATGGCATTAACATTTGCCCACTGAGAAAACTTTCGTCATGAGGCAGGAACTGGCATATTTTGTCACCCCACCAAATGACAAAAAAGTTATTACTGCTAAGAATAAAGACAAAACAACATTCTTGCAATAGAGGTTTTTAAAAAGGCCACTCTTGCTTGGCACAGTACACATTCATTCCAGCTATGTTGCAATACATATATGCATGCATGCATATATGCATGCACAATACTCACAGTAAATATGCTTGGGACAAAAAAAGTAGGAAAGAAAATCAAGGGCAGCGGACATCACAACTTTCTCATTTCGCAGTTGAGATGTCCATGGGAAGCGAGACAGTTACGATGCTTGTGGTCCTTCATTTTCTTCCTACTTTTTCACTTAATACAGTAAACTACTACAACTACTATTACCACTACTACGGTAGAATCATACTCAATCAGAATATCTGCTTAAAAGAAACAACAGCCTTAAGTTGAGTTAATTTTGTATTCTTCCAATTCCGAGTACACGGAACAAAAATATGGCCAAAAATGAAACTGAGCAGCTGATCTCGGTGGCATTGCAATGCACATCGGCATTTGCATTTTCTTTTCAGGTTTTCTAGCCAGTTCTCTATGTTCTTTCCAAGGCAACTTTTGCTGGCTTTTGGTGGTGCCATGGCTAGTGTGGCCCTACCTTGGTTATGGCTGGCTGTGGTTTCTTTGTGTTGGCAATGTCAGTGAACTGCGAGTTATGAAAGGAAACAGCCATACCATGTGCTCACGCTGAAGACGAAGATCATATTTAACGATGACTTCAAGAGTGGTTGCTTCACTAAAGTGGCTTTTTTTATTGCTATAGCAGTTATGTGGACACTCGAGGGGCATTTCCACTGTCGCCATCAGCATGATGTCCTGTATGAGGTTCAAGTGCGACAACTTGGTGACGATGCGCCGTATGCTGTAGGTGCGAGTGAAGGGGTACAAGGGTGAACCAAGGATGGAGGCTTGATGTCACATGCGCAAGGCACGGAGGGGAGGGCTCTACTTTGGCTCGGCCGAGAGTGGCCATGCGAGCCCTATCCTGAAAGCGATCTGCGATGAGTACAGAGTATACATGCACCGAGGGCTCATAGGTTCATGTGCAGTGTGTTCTCGCTGCTTAGTTTGCATTGAAGCAAGAGGCAGCACGAAGGTCAATTCGCTCGCTGCTGCTCTTTCTCACGCCAGCGTTTTGACAGCGAGTGTCCACACTCATTGAGTGAGATGGGTATGTTTCCTGTGCACGCATGACACGATGCTTATTTAGTTAGTAAGCAAATGTTTACGAGCTAATACAGCCAATAAAACTACTATCCTTGCTTCGTATAGCTGTCTACTAATTTGCTATCGCACTCGATGCTTTGCTTTCGGCAAAACTGCAAATTTTTTTATGCGTTAGCATTAGGAGTGTCAAAGTGGAAAAAAGTATGTGTGTGAAGCGTGGGAGGCCAGTCACATTGTAGAGGTAGAGAGGAACTGAGACGCTAGTCTGCTCCGGACTACCGTCAGCTACACTTCACTCTGCGTAGAGGTATGACGTGTGTCAAGTGAGCTGAACAACACCTAGCAATGTAGTGAACATGGTTTAAATCATGGATCCAGGAGCTCAAAGAGGTGCAACGTAATACTAACACATTTCTATCGCATTTAATGCTATATCGCCACTGAATTTTTACTACGTGAAATGAATGAAAGTGTGTTGTTCAGTGGTGCAAGGGCCAGGTATGACCAAAGAGCACCATGCCAGTGTTAGCGACTTCGCAGTAGAGTGGCGAGTTCTATGAAGTTGATGTGACGTGGCTGTAAAGGGGCCTAAAAACAGTCACTGTAGAGTGTGTAAAATCTACCTGCAATAAAATTGTGGTGATGACTAATGACGTGTACTATGAGCCTTAAAGTGCATTGAAAAAAAAATATGCTATACAAAATATGTCAGATGAAGAAATTGGCTAGAGCACTACTGCCACACCAGAGCCCGCGAAACACAAAGGCCTGGAGGCATGTGCTGTACAATACCACTATTGCAGAGGCATCCTCTGAAGAGAGGAAGCGCTACGAATGTATGGAGCTAATAACGTGTAAGGCAACATCTTTCAGGAACCCTAGGACTGTGTTGGCATCAAAAGAATGGTTCTGGATCGAGATACCTTACAGGATGAAGAGGGATGTGCTACCGGTATGCTAAGGGAAAATGTCTGTCTTCGCATTTCGCTTCCCAACATTCCAGGAGGACGTGGAGGACGGTCTGCCTCTCCCCGCAACTACTACAGGTTGGAGGTTTCTTTCCAGTAAGTACAATACTATGGGTGCCAAATGCGTGTCCTATTCTGAGATGACAGAATAGGACATCTGTTCAGCGTGATTTCGTTGCAGACGGCCAGAAACATAATTGTGGCTTTATTACGTGCAGCATATTAATTGTTTCCGTGTCCCACAAGCATTGCCAGTGGTTTCGCAGTTTCATTCGTAAGAAAGGCCTAAGATCTGTGGCAGGAACACCAGCAATAGGATTAGCAGCTTGCGATGCAATTGACGTGGCCATCTCGTCCACCAGAACATTACCTTCGATACCCCTATGGCCAGGCACCCAGCATATAATGACATGCTGGTTAGATATTAAATGTTACACAGGACGAAATAGAGCTCAACAGGTACTGGATTTTTGTGCTTACAGAGCAACATCAAGGCATTCACGATGCTTAGGGAATCTGTATATATAACTGCGACGGCATCATAGTCTAATCGTGATCGAATTAGGCTCTTATAATGATTCATCAAACACTTCCTTCCGCTACCCCATGTTGTGCGAGATAAATTTCCGTAAGTTCATTGCTTTTAGACATTTTGCTTTAAGATATTTTATGTGTGGAATGAAGGTAAGCCTGGAGTCATGTATAATACCTAGAAATTTATGCTCTTTGTTGGCAGGTATTTGTTGTCCACACAGCTCTATACAAGGATCTGGAACCAGGCCTCTCTTTTTTGTGAAAAGAACACAAGAACTTTTGTGAGGGTTGATTTTAAAACAGTTTTTGTCTGCCAACTTGGACACCTTGTTCGAGCCCTGCTGTACCTGTCTCTCGCATACTGCAACGTTACAGGATTTGAAGCCTATTTGAATATCATCCACGGAGACAGAATAAAAAATGGCCGTTGGTAATGAAGCCCAGAGTGTGGTCATCTTAACGATAAAGAGTGTGCACCTGAGCAAACCTCCTTGGGGTACACCAGTTTCCTGTATAAATGGACATGACAATACATTGCCGATCTTGATGCGGAAGGTACGACTGGACAAATAGCTTTCTATTAGGTTTAGCATATTGCCACGAATGCCCATTCCTGACAAGTCTCAAGATTCCGTAGCGCCACGTTGTGTCATACGCCTTCTCCATATCAAGGAATATGGATAAGAACAACTGTGTACAAATGCATCACGGATAGTTGCTTCAATGCGCACAAGATGATCGGTTGTGGACCGCCCTTCTCTGAAACCACACTGATAGGGGTCAAACATTTTGTTCAATTCAAGGAAATGCATGAATCGCTGATTAATCGTTTTTTCAAATAGCTTACAAAGGCAACTTGTGAGAGCTATCAGGCGGTAACTTGCCACCGAGGAAGGGTCTTTACCCTACTTCAAAACAAGAACCACAATCGCTTTTTTTTGTGTGGATGGAAGCTATCCGGCAGCCTAAATAGTGTTGAAATGTAAGAGTATTGTAACTTGTGTGTCAGTGTGCAAGTTATTTATCACGTCACACGTGACTTTGTCAGGTCCTGGTGCAGAGATCTAGCATCATTCAAGGCAGCTCTCAACTCGGCAATACTGAAAGGCCGGTTATACGGTTTGTTCTCTCTGCATTTATGTACAACTGGCTTACGTTCTTCTATGTGTTTGCAGTTAAGGAAGGATTGAGGATAATGGACATATGCTTGACACATGCTAAAGTGCTCCCCAAGAGAGTCTGCCTGGTCTTGCAAGGTATCCCCTTCGTCATTCACCAGAGGCAACGGATGGATTTGTTGCCCTTTTAGCCTTCTTGAGCCATTCCAAACTTTCACCTCTTGCGTGTATGAATTAATATCTGAGAAAAACCTCACCCGGCTTTCTCTCTTTGCTTGGCACCCTGTCCACCTTCACTGATTTAATTTTCTTTAATTGATTCAGATTTTCTGCATTTGGTGATCTGCACAATATGCCCCATGCCTTGTTCTGCCTCTTTCACGCCTCTCTACAGTCTTCGTTCCACCAGGGAGCACACCTTGTAAGTGAAACACCATTTGTTTGCGGGATAAACTTTTCAGCTGCATCAATAATAAAAGCGGTAAAATGTATAACAGCATCATCTATATTAAGATCATTTATAAAATCTCGTGGTAGATAAGTTGATTCTTTAAAATGCGCCCAGTCCGCCAATGCTAATTTCCATCAAGGAATATAGGGAGGGCTATCATGCAGTTATCAGATTTAAAGTTACAGTGAAGTGGTCACTTCCATAAAGTTTATTGATGACGTTCCACTCCAGGTGAGGCAGAAGAGAAGAAGAGCCAATTCCTATATCTATCGATGAATAACTGTTGTGCTGGACGCTGTAATAGGTCAGCTCCATCTTATTAAACAAACAGGCACTAGGGGTCAGAAAAATTTTTTCAATGAATCGACTTATCGCATCGCACCGCGAGTCTTCCCGCATTGTGTTGTGGGCATTAAAATCACCCACGAGTATGTAGGAGTCAGGAAGCTGACCAATGACGTCATGGAAATAGCTTTTTCTGAGATGATAGAGGGTATGTATACAGAACACAGTATTAAAAAGGACTGCCCGAACTGACACCACCCCAAGGGGCGTCTGAAGGGCGACATGTTGACAAGCTACAGACTTGTCGGCAACTATTGCAACACCGCCGAAGACAGCCTCATCGCGGCCTTTTCGGAAGATGGCGTAGTTATGAAGCAACTTGGTGTTTGTAGGTTTCAGATTGTCTCTTGAACACACAGCAGCTTTGGATTATGTTTGTGTAGGAATTCTCTAACATCGTCAAGGTAATGAAGAAGTCCTCTAACGTTTCATTGTAGTATTTGTGTCTCTATTATGATAAATGTGTTTTGTGTTGCGTGTTTAGGAAACGAAGATTAGCTCACGGGCCCTTTCCAGGCGCCGTGACGCGAGTTTTGTCTTCTTTTGGAGCGATCGCGGAAGTCTCGCCACTCCTTAGGCCCTGGAGGTGCTGTCTGGCTGGTTGTTGTATCCATTGCCTCTTGTGACGCGCTGGACACGCGCTCTTCGAAGCGCTGTCCAAGGACATGCACTTCGAAGAGCCTGGTGCCTCGGTACATTGGATGAGCCCTTTGAGGCCACCTGCCCAGAGGTCGATGGCCCCTTCTGCTGCGGTGGCGGAGCAGAGCTAGCTGCAACTGCCCCGGGTGAGGGGCGGGGGGGGGGGGGGTTGCAGATGGCTTCAATGCCCGCTCACTGCGAGTAGCACGGACAGCCGCTGGAAGCCATTGTGTCACCGTCCCCTGACGCAACACATCAGCAAAGATGTTCTTTGGCAAGTAAGATACTCGCCTGCGTGCCTCCTTGAAACTTATGTTTTCCTTTACTTTAATTGTTACTATTTATTTTTTCCATGATGGGCACACCCTCAAGTATGCGGCGTGCTCCCCATCACAGTTTACACAATGGAGAGAGTTCTCGCAAGATTCAGAGGTGTGTTCATGGGCACTGCATTTCGCACAAGTTTTGCGGCCTTGGCAGCTCTGTGAACTGTGGCCAAAACGTTGGCATTTGAAACATCTGAGGGGATTTGGCATGTATGGCCCAACACGAAGCTTGACGTACCTGGCCTCAAGAGACTCAGGCAAAACACTTGAACCGAATGTGAGCATCAGGTGCTTGGTCTGGATTTCTTCGATGTCACAACTCGTCTTTATTTGTTTAACGCTAATGACGTTCTGCCCATTGAAGCCCTCCAGGAGGTCAGCTTCAGTAAGCGCCAACAGATCATCATCTGAGACAATGCCACAGGTGGTATTCATAGTGCAGTGTGGGGTTACTGTTAACTTGGGCATCCCCAAAGGAGCCTAGACTGGGCAGTTTTTCATACTGTTTCTGGTCGCAGAGCTCCAAGAGATCTCCGCTTGCCATCGTCAATGCTTAACTTGTACCAAAAACTTCGGTAAGAGACCTCGAAACAAGGAATGGTAAAATTGTTTGCACTGATTTATCTGGTCTTTTAGAATGAACGACATGGAAATGGGGAAAAGATTCTTTTTGCCAACCAAAATACTGGAAGACTACATCGGTGCACGCTCTTTTCTGAGGGCAATCAGGGAGTGGGGGAAGGAACTAGCCATGGATGAATGTTTAGTTTTCGGCAGTAACGCCAGCCACCCACCATGGAGCCCTACAAGGAGATGCTGCAGGGCCTGTAAAAGCAGGCCCTGCAAACGCCAGATGTACGTTACCACTATAATCATATATGAAGTAACCTTGGTTGGCTATTCACACAAGGTTAACCCTTGCTGCCTGGAAAAATTGGAAGTAACGGGGAGCCAAGAGAAGACAAGATGGAAAGCGAGAGAAATGCGAAGGTTGGAGGGAGAGAGAGAGAGAGACAGGAAAAGGCAACTATACCTATTTCCCCCGGGTGGGTCAATCTGGGAGTACAGTATACGTGAAGCTGAGGCCAAAGGGGTGTGTTGCCTCCATCGAGGGGCCTTAAAGGTCCTAAAACTCAGCACTGGCTCAACCCTTTTCCCCGGACATGGCTAAGCCACGCCCGGTTAAACGCAGGAGGGTCCAACCCTCATATGCTCGAGTATGTGGTGTCGCGACACACCGAACACCTGCTGATGCAGTGCCCCTGCGGGGAATTTTTACTACGTCTGCTTTCATTTAGTAAATATGTCCTGTTCTGCTAGCTCTAGTCAGTGGCTACTTGCAAGCAGAATAATTGTACGAGAAAGGTTTGTAATCCTATTACACCTACTACTACTCCACCTATCATCTGCTGTTAGAAATAAAGTATCCGTCCCTTTCAAAAAAGCATCTTGTGTACCCTTGACCTCAGACTCTTGGTAAGTGGAACTCCTGATAACGAGAAATTATTTGCTTAGTCCCTTCTAGTAGGCAGACAGGCCGCTGCCTAAACGCTACACTTAGATAGCACCACAGCTCCCTCAAAGGGTCACCATGTTTGGGTCTTGCCATATGCTGCCAACAATGCAGATGTGAACCCGTTCTGCAAGGCACATTAGTCCTTTTTTTTGGCACTGAAATAGGACAACTAGGGAGGTTGTAGAGGCTTCCTACGTTTAAAAAAATGGTTCTAAGTGTGTCAGCCAGCCTTCACATAAGCTTCACATAAGTGAAACAGCATATCTCAATAAGTTGTCTTTCGCTGCAAATACGACACTATCAGTGCCCATATGATAAAGGCTTGCATTGGAGCTTGTTTCTATAAGCCTTACACTTTGAGAGCTTTTGGTTTCCTGCATTTTTTATCAACATGGCCGTGTCACGATTAAGTACTTTCTTAAATTTTTTTTTAATGGTTTGGAGTGCGCTTGCGCAATGATGTACTTTGCTTCTGATTGGTGTCAACTGATAAAAAGCAGTGTTTTTCCGAGAATAAACTTTGTTTGAAGTAGTGCTCGCCCTGTAGGGTCTTACTTCTTGTGTGCTCGTTTTTTGCATATTAAGTGAAGTATGAATTCTTACAAACTCTCCCAAATTTCAGTTCTTGCATTTTCATACACTATGTAGTTTGAAGAAAACATACACTAGCATACACTGTTCCATAGAAGTGAATGAATGATGAAGTGAACTTTACTAGCAAAGGGGTCTTTAAGGAAATAAAACTGAACTGAACTTGCAATGTACAGTACTCTGAATTTGACTAAATAAGTTGAATTCTTTGTTCAGAAGCCAGTGAAGACTTATGGATTTCTTTCTAGTACCCAAAGCAGCAGCTAATAAATGTAACACAAGGGGTATCCTTCCTGCTCATTCATATACAAAGAAATGTATGCACACTCAAAGCAAATTAGTTAATAAAGATTTGGTGCATTAAGAGTTGTGCTCCCATGAATACTCTTGTCTCTCAAAAATCTAAGAGCCTGCTCACCAAGCCTTGCATGGTGAGACGCCATACTTCATTTATATGTGTGCTTGCCACTGCTGTTTGTAACAGGGAAATGTAGAAGTGCTTAAAAGAGTTATGAATTTGTCAATATAACATTACTTTTTTTCTCTACCACAATAATCACTAAAAACAATTACCAGCACGTTGGCTCATCAATTTGCACTCCGTTGGATGTCAGTTACAATAAAGATGTTGCACAATGCCTAATGGAAGGATATATTTGGCGGCCCTTTCCAGTACGCACATAAGCTTCCCACTTGGTACTTGTGTGTAGCCAGTAAGGACACAGATCTCCGAGTGAAATGCTGTCAGTGCTTAGCTAAATATGTATCTCATGAAAAATGGACTTTAGACGAAGGTCCTCTCATGTTCAACTCAAAGAATGCTGACTAAATGCTTGTCGCATATACGAGAGTACACACCTTTTGAATCACAACACCCTGCAAGTTAGTGACACGACAGGGACTGGTTTGGTTGACGTTGTTACCAAGGCCAAGCTGTCCATTGCCATTGTAGCCCCAGCCAAACACCTGAAAGCATCACAGAAAGGCAAGTTTTTTTTACTGAACATGAAATGTAAGCCGAACAGGGTGACAAGTTCTGCTTGTTTAAGTAATTTAGGGTTTGTTCCTCCGATTGAGTAACATGCAAAATTATCTATACAGTGGTCTGACAAACCTTGCTGCTTGTTTCAGCTTGTGTTGACAGGACTATGCTCAGGGGTGAAAAGTAGGTATGTGCAAACATTTGAAGATTTTAAATAGTAAATAGAATAATTTTCTATTCAATGCGGTCTTTGAACAAATATTTAACATTCATAAATATCTAATGGCTTTCAAATAGTTTGTCATCAAGTGTGCGTGACCAAACATAAAATTGGAGCAGAAGTGCAATACATTTAATCCCCGCTGTCATGGTGGACATAAAATGCACAAAGTTATGTAGTGGAGCAAGCTATACATCACTCAGGGAGCCAGACTATTCCTTGAAAACTGTGAATTTGTTAATGTACTTTTTTCATTGTAACCTTTGGGGCAGTTGTTTACATGGCAAGTTTGAAGGGTGCCACATTTTAATGCAACTATTTTTTTATATTGAAAATTGCACCTAATTCATGATATTCATAATCAAGTTTCAATGCTCCATCTCTGCAAGGTCGAAATTGGGTACACCAGAAGTACAGAAAATGTCACCCTGATAATACATCAGATGGAAGTGTTCCATGACTAAGTGAGTGACGAAGTTTCAATGTTATGTTGCCATAGATACTGATAGACACATTGCGGTAGATGCTTGCCAGGCAGAATATGCTGTATCAGTTTCTTCTGCAACTGGCTATGATGCATGGCGTCATACCTGGGTGCTCTTTTCGTCACAAGGCATTTTAGTATATGATATTTAAAGGGACACTAAAGCGAAACAATAACTCAGTTTAGACTAATGAAGCATTGTTTGAGAACCCTGCAGGCAGTCATTTCAAGAAAATAGTTTGATTATTAGATGAGAAAATAAAGGTCCAAGTATCAGTATTTGAATTTCGCGCCGAAACCCCAGCGCTGGTACGTTAGCGTGACGTCAGGGATTCCAAAGTTTTCGCATTTGGGCCGCGTTGGCTGAATAAAGGTTCCCGAAACTTGCCCTATTTAATATTTGGTTCCTTTAAAACACAATGTAGTCAATCTGTACCGCCATATATAATTAGTAGGCCCTAGAAGATGCCATAAAAATCTAAAACATCATAGCCCCCAGGTGCGCGAACTTAAGTAGGCGTCGCCACCCGTATTTCGTTCTTGCGCTTTTTCTGGATTACCAAACATCTTATTGTTGTAAGAGTGGTGTTTTTGTTGTTGTAGAACGGTAATTTACTGATGCAGAAGAAATCATTTTTCACTTTAGTGTCCCTTTAACATGTAGCCTTTTAAGCACTCCTGGCGTACTCTGTTTCAATATTACAGCAAAAGCTCATCAATACGTACCCAATTAACTCCGGTTTAAATATTTGCAAAGAATTCCCTACCTTATTGCCATTGAGCCTAATGTATTGGCTAACTGCTTAAACCAAAGTCACTAAACGCATGCCAAATAGTACGTATATTTACTTCATTTTTTGGTGCATACAAGCGTCGAATCAGAGAAATGTTGGGCGCGCAGACCATAGATAGCGAAATTGTGGTGCAAGGACTTTTCCCAGACTCCAGCAGTACCCATGACGACGACATGGATGATGGCCCTTCCGTGTCTAACTTGGCTAGTGCGTCGACTGCCATGAGGGTGTTTGTTCGCAGAGAAGTGGGCCCTGATCAAGAAACTGGCTAGTGGCCTTGCCAAGTTTGAGGATGCCGTCGTCGCTGCAAGGCCACCATAGTGGCAAGTGAATCTAGAGTTTGCTGCCTGCTCATAAACAAAGCTTGTCTGTGCATGTGTTTGAGTAAGAACATGTTTTTTTGGCAGGTAAGTCTATGTCGCTCATCTGTCATAGTCAATTACATTGCTTAGTGCGTACCTGATCCACATTCCCTGGCCTCCAAATAGGTGCAATTTTTAAGATCAAATGGGTGTATTCAAATGTGACTGCCTTCAAATTTGCCACAGGCACAACCGCCCACAAGGTTCTAAGAAAAAAAACTTTAAAATGAGCTTTCTGCAACTTGCAATATTTTAGCAATGTCCACCTCACCTAAAAACTCCTCAGCAAAAATACCGTTTGTCACAATCATAACCTTGTTATATAGAAAATCTGCATAGTCTTAAAAAAGAAAAGGAAGAAAAAAAGAAAACATCCTGTATATGTCAATGAACATGCTACATTGGGGCGACCAGTGAAACACTGGCAAAGTATGGTGACAACGCTACTAAAGCTTGTTTACCATAAGGAAAATAGTTCCAACGAGTAGACAAATATGAAAGAATACTACACAGAGACTTGTGCCACCAAAGAAATAGTACTGAAAAAACTGGCTTTATTACAATTTAACCTCACTTACCTCACCATTTTCCATGACGGCCATGGAAGAAGTTTGGCCACAGGCTACACCGATGCAACGTCTTCCACCTATAGAAAAGGTGCAGAGCTATTACTTGAAACAATGAAAGTGACAGTGGCTGAGCTGGATCGACAGCTAGAAACTGCTGCTGTGATGGCCAGAAATAATAGAACAATTATAAGCTATGTTCACTAGCTCAAAGTACAGTAGAACCTCATTGATACATTGTTGGGGAGGAAGGGGGAGAAAGAAACACATTAACTGGGCAAACGTACAATCCAAAGTCACTAAAAACTTTGCAGACTCAACTGTAGTTGACATCTACATAAGCGAACTATGGCATGAATTGCTGCAGCACAAGATGTCCACGTGCACCAAGCTGGTAGGGCTTGAATGATGCGAGGCATGCATTGTCATTCTTGTGGCTTCGGCAAGTTTACGTTTGCTGTCCTCGAAATTGGCAAGGTTTAGCAGCATGTTCGAGTGGGGCACTTTGGAGGGGAATTTCTGGTGTGAAGCGAATTCCTTCCTCCCCCACTGGGACTTGATCTTCTCCATCTCCCAGGATTCCTTTTTCTTCTTTTCTCCTTTGGCTTGCCACATAGGCCACTCATTGGCTAAACGCTTTGTTTTGAATTCATGCCTCCTGCCATTTTGGTTGTCATCGTCTTCAAATTATTTCTTCAGCGTACTTGCGCAACCACTGCAGCGTCTTGTCTTCGCATGGCTGACCCACCCCAATCACGGCACTCACGCACTTGACATATCACATCCACCCCCGAATTTCTGTAAATCAGGGCATGCGGCATAAAGCGACATTTCGAAAACACTTGCCTGCATGGAACCCCTTGTCAAGTGGGTCCCATGCTGCCCCCAAAATAAATTGCTGGCAACTCGACTGCAAGGTATACTTGTGCATTACTGGCAAATGTGACTGTTTTTTTGTATTTATAATGCAGAGTAACGTGCGCTGCATCTCAACTTGTTTTGCAACTTATGTTTGTTAATGTGTTAGCAGGAAACTCTGCCTGTTGAACCAAAAGAAAACTGTTGGCACGTAAACTCAACGGAGCTGGTGCGCATGTAGTTCACCATAGTGGACATTCTGTATCTTGTGACAAACATTTCAAATCACAGAAAAAAAATTTTCTTGGCTTTTTTCTGCATGCACACTGATAGCAACCACAGTTTGCATGAGTAATTTCTCTTTATGTAACAAAGGGTTAAAAGCGTGCAGAACGCTTCCAATGGCACTACGCCACGCGTGCCACACAGGTGGAGACCCTTTTCGCAATCAGGTTGGTGGCAATAGCTGTAAATACACCATGCGATGACCCGCGAGGAGATTTACTGGTACTGGAATAGAAAACTCAGTGTGCGTCGGTATTTTAACGTGACAGCGACGGGCGCGTACTGAAGGGAAGCTGCTGCAGTGGGTGGCTACTGTTCTCGATCGCATGGACATCCCGCCTTTTCTTGTTTACATGGGATCTAGGGCCGAGAAATTGTATCATACGATCATAGTTTAAAGATGCAGGTGCTGAAAGGTAGTGTAAAGGTAGCGCAAAAAAGAAGCCTAAATGTAACGTTTCAGTCTATGTGCTCTGTAGTGTGAATGTTCGTGTCAGGAAATCGTACGAAACTGGATCATATCATCAAGGTTCTACTGTATATGTTACAGGGTTTTCTCTGAAAAAGAAGGCCATGATGAAACTACCTTGAAAAATATTGGGTTAACTCTTTCCTCACTGGCAGAAATGCGCCCATTTTTGGTGCTTTTATGTTTTGAGGTTTTATTTGACAACATAATGGTCACAACATATACCATGATTGCTCAGACAGTTTCTGAGAATTCTAATGTGAAACTTCGAAGCACCTTAAGGAAGGTGAATGAAAGTAGTAATTAGCTTTTTTTAGTATAAATACCAAGTAAAAAAAGGCAACTGAACTACACATAATATTTATTATGAAACTGCAGCATGCACAACAAACAACACACAAAACAGAGGTAGCACATAAGCGCTTTCAGTACTACTACACATAATATGGTATTTACTCGAATCTAACGCGCATTTTTTCCCGATAAAACGGGTCCAACAATTGTGCGTACGTTAGACTCGCATACAACCCTAAATCTGCATTACCATATCGCCATGGGCATTTCAAAATGGTCACCTCGTACGCGCTTCGAGCCTAGCTGCCGTAGCTTCCTCCATGTGCTGTAGTACGTGTGCTTAGGCAATGCTTCCTTTGGCTTAGGTTAGTGCACCGTCCGTCTTCCCGCTTTCTACATTTGCTCTATCAGCATGAAAGTGCTGACTGCAAAGACATGCCAAGTTCATAACGACGCCACCATTAAAAGGAAGCGATCACGTGTGCGGAGACTGACGGAAATAGGGCCGCATCACGGGCGTTCGAGTTCCCGAAACTTGCGTGCGGTACTGGCACAAACGGGAGGCGTTCTATACCGATGGCTCCTACGCCTATCCCTATCTTGAAAGCAATATGTGGCGAAAACAAGAGTCTACACATCTAAGTGCACCGCGCTGTGTTCTCATCGCTTAGCTCGCGTCGAAGCGAGAGGCCGCACAAAGGTCAATTCCCTTGCTCCTGCCACCACACTTCCTCACTGCAGCATTTCAAGAGTTTCCGCGGTCATTGAGTGAGACATGTTCATGCTTGTGTGCACGTGACGCCATGCTTGTTAATTTAGTTAGGAAGCGAATGTTTTAAAGTTTATACGGTTGACAAAACTACTATCCTTACTTTTTATATAGTTGTCTACTAAGTTGCTATCGTAAACGATGCTTCGCCTTTAGCCCGAAACTGCGACTTTATTTATCGCAACTTTAGTGCATTGGGAGTAAATTTGTTGTTTCCAAATGAGAGAAAGTTGTGTTCATGTATGAAAGAATGAGGTGCGTGGTACTGTATAGGACCTTGTCTTCTTTAGGTCACTGCAAACGAGTGCGCATTGTTTGTATTGTTATTCGTATTACAAGTGCCTTATGTTGCTTTCTACTGGTTCTTGGCTTGTTTTTCTATTCACTTTGCATGTTTATTTTCCTCACTGTAGCTTTTCATTTCTTTTCCGCCTGCATTTTTGCATATAATGATGGTTCCTTTTCCAAATAGTTTAATCTTTGTTGGAAATGAGCGTTGTGTTCGTATACTCTCTGTCAATCCTTTGTTTCAAGCTGCTCTGTGCTATGTACGCATAAGACAGACACATGGAACTATAGCATACATGAACCACATAGAAACTTTGACTATGAGAATACCGGTTTAAATATGCTTGACGCTGAAAAAGAAAAGGGAACTTAGGAGAGGAAGAATAAAGATGACAATTAACGTTGCGTGCGTAGAAGTCCATCATATATAACGTGCCCCATACAGTGGCTTTACACAGAGTCTGTATATCTTCATAATGGCATCACAGTGCGTACTTAATTGTGTGAAAGGCATGTATATATAGATGGCACATAACCAATTCGCACACCATCCCGATTGTGCGAGAGGTGTTTATACATGCCTAATCATGGACTGAGCGCGCACTCTGAGAACGGGTCTCTTCTCAGAGTGCGGAAATTGGCTAAGAGTGACTGCATCCGCCGCTGGCGGTGTATTCACGCCACTTCCCAGATCACGTCTGCGCACACGGCAGTGTGATCTCATGCGAAAAAAAGTGTGCGGTTATTCGACAGCACCTGAACTTGAATTGCGTTGGCAAGGGTGCTTGCGTAATAAGCTACGGGGGAGAAACAGGCGCGGGATTGAAGTCATGATGGCGGAGCATGCGCGAAGGGAGCCGGAAGATGCTATGTAGTTTATACGTAGTAGTGTGTAGGATGAAATCGCCGGTCATGAGGGAAACAGCACCGCTGCCACCACGCAACGCTCATACGTGTGCAAGTGCTACGGCAACGGCAACAGACACCTTGGGATGCGACGAGAAGGGCATGAGTGCGTGGGCCCACGCACTGATGCATCTGATGTTGAAATGCTTATGTATACAAGCAAGTAACAGCAGGAAAAATGAAATTACAAGTGATATTAGTTAAACAGGATAATAAAAACACACACTCATGAGCATCTATGGTTGTTTGAGACATTAAAGCAGCCCAGACATCGGATCTGAAAATTATACAATCCAAGAGAAGCTTCTGTGTTTTCATGGTGGACGGTCATTTTAGAAAAGTCAGGCTCATCCAAAAGGCAAAGCATTTATTGCAATAGCAAATTATTGGACAGCTATACGAAGTAAGGTTAGTCATTCTATAAGCTGCATAAACTGCTGTAAACATTCACTTACTAACTAAATCAACAAGCACATTCGCTCGCGTGCACAGGCAAACACAAACACCTCTCACTCAATGACCACGGGCACTCGCTGTCAAAACACTGGCGTGATGAATACCGGCAGCAGCGGTGAGCGAATTCCTCTTCATGCTGCCTCTCGTTTCAATGCAAACTATTAGCGTGAGAACACAGTGCACACGAAGCCAACAGCTATCTTAGGTACACTAGCCTTCAAACCTAATGCAGATTGTCTCCAAGAGAGATGCGTGCAGACGCTCTCAGCCGACGCAGCTAAAGTAGAAGAGATGTACACTAACCTCATTCGCTTGTATGCACCTCCTTTCACAAGACTTCACCCGCAAATGATTTACGTAGCTGCTGGGGTCCAGCATGAGGCGAACATATTGACTCAATATCCTGTCATGGTGATTAAGACTTCCTCTATTCGTTACCGCCCATCAGCATGTTCCATTTATGGCAATTCGGCTGGCTGGATTATTGTATAGAAGGTGCAATAAATGCCCTTTGGTTTGTTTCCACTACTGTGTTGTCATTCATTTGTCCCAAGAGCATTTACTTCATACTTCACAAGATAAAGTCAAGAGGCTGGAGAAGTGTGGAAACTTTAGGGCCGGATTGCTGTCTTGTTCTTGCACCTTTTTCGGCTTACTAAGCCTTCTCTCCAAGTAAGAGTGGCGTTTCTGGTATTGTAGGAGTGTAATTTATTAACACAGTCAAACTTATTCTTCTCTTTAGTGCCCCTTTAAATTTTGCTCGCACATTAATGTGCATAGTTGGGAAAGATTTATGCAAACAAGCAACAGCGCAGCCGAATATGTATGTACGGTCCACTCACCAATACCCGAGCTCACTTTGCGGGGTGTAGGCTGGTTGGTGGTTGAGCCTGAACCCACCTGGCCACAGTTGTTCTGGCCCCATGCATACACCTGCCAATGTAAAAACAAAGTTACAGCACCGCAGCAACCTCACCATTGCTATGCAATGATTACATAAAGCAAATATTCATTCAAAACAATTAAATTAAACTAGAATGTGACTAAATAGAAGCAATAGAAGCATGTGCTCTCACAATGATACGGTGAAAATTTATGGTTTGCACTTGATGAGATCTTGTGCAAAATATAACAAACAACAAACTAAATGGCTGAGCAAAACCTCAAAGAACAAATGTGGCCGTACAGCAGCCCCCTGGTTCATCAGAGCCACATTTGAACACCCGAAGTGCATGTTCAGATATAAAAGCACATTACACAAAATTGGAAGCACTAGGTTTTTTCAGTGGCTTCAACAAATAGAAACAGACTCAAGCTAACAGTTTGTCAACTTAGACTGAGAACAGGCTAACTTCACATGAGCCACAATACATTCATCACTCACATCACCATTGGTGGTGAGGGCGAGCGAGTGATGCGAACCGCAGGCCACCTGGGCCACACGATGAGACAAGCCCGCTGAGATGGAGGAAGGCACAAGACCCTGCGTGTTGCAGTTGTTGCCCAGCTGGCAGTAGCCGTTGTGACCCCAGCTGAGCAGGTCTCCACTTTCTGTCACAGCCAGGACATGTGGGCCACTGCCATAGGCTATTGCATGTAGACCCCGTCGACACAAGGCGTCCACTGCACAATGAAGTAATTCATGAGGTTTAAGATTCGAAGGCAACACAAGGGTTTACAAGAAAGGACTATCGATTAATTTTGACAAACTGGAAACGCAGCTGCTTCGGCTGGGAACTGAACCTGTGACCTCATGTTCAGCAGCAGAATGCCATAGCCACTGAGTCATGACAGGTATGTTCAGTGGCAAGCGCTGTACAATGGTTAAGAACAGGAAATGTGCATAGACCTGTCGTTTTTATTTTACATGTTTTTACCTGCAGTCCCATTCCTGTTTTCTTCGCGCTTCTGAGTTTTACAATGAATAGTACTTGTACAACAATTGGCCACTTGTGCACCTATTTCACAGTCAGGTGATGTACCAAGCTAATGTTATCGACACATCTCTCTTGCCTGTGAAGATATGTGAAATACTTATGGACAAGATTATCTCAAGTTTAGCAGCAGAAAACAGCACCACAGCAGACGAGAGAATAGCAAGAAGACCAGGACAATCACAAGGTGCACTAACAACTGTCAGTTGTTAGCACACCTTGCGATCATAGTGGTCTGCTTACTTGTCCCTTGTGTTTTCTACAACTGTTTGCTGTCATAATGAACCAACTAGCCCAACTACATGCTCTGACCAATTTAATCTCAAATTTAGGTTGCCATACAGGAAATAATGAAACCTAAAGGGTGAGAAAGAGTCAATGGACAGACAACAAAGGGATTCAGCCCTGGTATACATGCATCAATATATGAATAAACACCACCAGACACTACAGTGCACAACTTTTTCAGCAAGGACGAGTTGCGCCATCTTTGTGCATGAATTTTTGGAGTGTAGAAAAGCTACCTTGCAGGTTTTGCAACTCATCGATAGAACATTGTAACCACGGAATTTGCACTGACAAGGACATTTTGGTTGTCAAACAGATCATTGAGCAAAAAAACTTTCGGCTACACTAAAGACTTTTCACAGTTGAGATCTCATTTTGTAACCAACTGAGAAGAAGAAGATGCGTTCGAACTGTCTAAATCCTCGCGCATGTCCTGCTAACGTGGTCGAAATTTCTGTAGGTGTTCCTACATTCGCTCTTGTGAATAACGGCACAGCCGTTTTTGTGATAGCTGCCAAACTGTGCCGTTCACTGTGCAAGGTGACCCCGCCGCTTTCTGGACTATTGCTTCGTACGGCAAGCGCACAGCACGTCACTCCTCACGCAACCTCTACTGTACGTGTGCTTATTCCCGGCATTATTTATATCGTCAAGTGTATCGCTCTTCCCGCATGCTTCCATGATGTCATCCTCAGATGGGACTCCTTATCCCGTCATAAAGCTGTAATCGACTGCGTCACACAGAGGTAAAAATTCAACTTCAGTGCTACAGTTGAATTTTTACCTCTGTGTCATGCACCATTGCACGAAGATCGTGATCGCCCTTCTAAACTTGCCGTGCGCAAGGACACAGATATTCCGCCTGGCTCCTTCACCCTTGTACCCGCATCCTGCGATGTCATCCCTGATGCAACGGTCCTCCTCACGCTGTCCAGCGTCTTCAAGAGCCCTAAAGCTCTACCACTACCCTTTGCAACGCTTGACATTGCCGGCAGCTGCAGCAACATATACTTCTACAATCTCCTCTATGCACTTAATACATTGCTTGTTAGTGAATTTCCTGGCTTAGTGTAGCACCTCTACCCTTCGTCTTTGGTTGACGTCCCCAGACTCTTTTGATGTCGACTCCGGCCAACCATGTGCAGTTTCGGCGCTTGAGGAGACATCCAGGGATATGTTCTCGCGTTCCATTGCTGACACCCTCACACCTGCCGAATGCGCTGATCTTCTTGATCTCCTGCACCACTTTACAAGTTCATTCGACGTTTCACAACCTCAACTGGGCCGCACGGCAGAAGTGCAGCACTACATTGACACCAGTTCGCATCTGCCGTTACATCAACGACCGTACCGTGTCTCTGCTGAAGAGCGTCGTGTCATTACCGCCCAATTCGACAATATGCTGCGTCGTGACGTTATTCAACCTGCACACAGTCCCTGGGCATCTCCTGTCATTCTCGTTCGAAAGAAGGACAGGTCTATTCGCTTTTGCGTTGACTACTGTTGGTTAAATAAGGTAACGTACACAGACATATATCCTTTGCCGCACATCGACGACGCCCTCGACAATCTTCACGGAGCAGAATTCTTCGCGTCCCTCGACTTGCATTCAGGGTACTGGCAGGTCCCGATGGCTGCAGCCGATCACCAGAAAACCGCGTTCATTACGCCTGATGGCTTATATGAATTTAATGTGACGCCTTTTGGGCTTTGTAATGCCCCTGCCACGTTTGAAAGACTCATGGACAACACTGCATGGCCTCAAGTAGTCTATGTGTGTGCGTTACCTCGACAATGTCATGGTTTTCTCGCCTGATTTTCCGACTTACCTGCTCTGCCTCAGACAAGTTTTGACCTGTCTAATGAAAGCTGGCCTCCAACTCAACCTCAAAAACTGCCGCTTCGCCATGCGGGAGTGCGCCATCTTAGGCCACGTTGTGTCCAAGCACGGCACTCTACCTATCTTGCAAAACTTCGAGCAGTCGCTGAGTTTCCAAAGCCTAAGACCATCAAAGAACTTTGAAGCTTTGTGGGCTTGTGCTCGCATTTCCGGCACATTGTTCATGGCGCCATTGACTCTGCTTCTATGTGGCGATGCCGACCTCTCCTCCTGGTCCCCTGCATGTGACTCCACATTTGCTACGCTGCGTCGTCTTCTCACCTCTCCACCTATTCTTTGCCATTTCGACCTGTCAGCTGCAACTAAGGTACATACAGACGCCAGCAGGGTCAGTCTCTGCAACGTCCTCGCCCAACTACTTCGAATACGTAGTCGCCTAGGCGAGTCGCACGTTGACAAAGCCTGAGGCCAATTACAGTGTGACCAAAAAAAGAGTGCTTGGCTTTAGTATGGGCACTTGGCAAGTTCCGGCTATGCTTATACAGGCGGCCATTCGACTTGGTCACAGATCACCATGCGCTTTGTTTGATTGCCAACTTGAAAGATCCCACTGGCCGCCTAGCCCGTTGGGCACTACGCATCGAGGAGTACGATATTCACATCGTATACCGCAGTGGGTGCACACACTCAGACGCAGACGTCCTGTCCCGTTCACCTTTACCTCCAGACTCTGCCTGCGGCACACCTTGCACACACTCCATGTCATCTCTCAACATGGACTCCTTTGCCACCGCACAACGCCGCGACTCATGGATCGCTTCTCTTTTTGACCATCTATCTGGATCATCGACCATCCCTGTATACCGAACCCTCAGACGCCAAACAGTTCATTTCGCCATTCGTGACCAGCTGCTCCACCGAAGCAATTACGCTCCTGAAGTCCGTGGGTAGTTTCTGGTGAACCCCCCGCAGCTTAAGATCGCAAATATGTGCCTCTTTCCACAATGATCTGCAATGTGGTCACACCAGAGCTTTCAAGACGTACGGACGAATTTGCCACCGCTACTACTGGCGCAGCATGTACAATTTTGTAAAAAAATTTGTTCGGTGCTGTCTTGACTGTCAACACCGCAAATCACCGCCTTTACGTCCGTCTGGTGCCTTGCAGCCGCTCCCGTGCCCTGCCAGACCCTTCAATCACATCGGCATCGTCCTATATGGCCCGCTTCCATTGACACCGGATGGCAAATCAGTGGATCGTAGTTGCTGTTGACCATTTGACACGCTACACCAAAACTGCTGCTTTACCAAGTGCTACAGCGTGAAATGTAGCCTTTTTCGACCTTCGACATGGCGCACCTCCAGAACTCCTCAGTGATCGAGGACACACCTTCCTCTCCGAAGTCGTTGAAGGCTTGCTTTCGGAATGCCACATTATTTATCAGACAAGCACGGCATACCATCCCTAGACCAACGGGCTCACAGAGCGATCCGCACACTTGGTAATATGCTCTCAATGCACGTGGCATCTGATCATGGTAACTGGGACCGCATCCTTCCATTCATCATGTTCGCATACAACACTGCGATCCAGGCCACTACGGGATTTTCACTTTTCTTCCTACTGTACGGCCGTGAGCCTACGCATACCATTGACACGCTCCTTCCATACTGTCCTGACCCCTCGGAGTGTCTACCTGTGTCTGACGTCACCCGACAAGCCAAAGAATGCCGCCAGCTCGCGCGCACCTTTATGCCACAGCAACAGCAGCGCCAGAAAGAAAACCGCACCGACCCGCTTCCAAACACCACCTATGCTCTAGGCTCTCTTGTCTGGCTGTCTGTCCCTTTTCAAACGCCGCGACTTTCCTCGGAACTTGTCCCAAAATACGAAGAGCCTTACCGAGTCTTGGAGCGAACACCCCCGGTGAATTTCCTCATTGAGCCACTGTGACCACCTGAAGACTTGCACCGGCGCGGACGTGACATTGTCCACTCTT
Organism: Dermacentor andersoni; assembly: GCF_023375885.2. Classification (NCBI taxonomy): domain Eukaryota; kingdom Metazoa; phylum Arthropoda; class Arachnida; order Ixodida; family Ixodidae; genus Dermacentor; species Dermacentor andersoni. The sequence continues at coordinate 87,511,315 of NC_092815.1, forward strand.
GTGTCTCAAGCCCTACCATGACCCTCCGCCTCCCAATTGGAGATAGTGAAGAAGACACGTCTCACTTGGGACGTGTCAATTGGGAGATTGTGAAGAAGACACGTCTCACTGTACAGCCGCATCGCCAACAAGCGGCTCAGCTCTGCTCACACTGCTGGTTGCTGGCGTCCTTTTGGACGGTGCTTTAGGCTGCCTCACCATTCCTGGTCGCTGTGCCCTTTGCATGAAGAGCTGCTAATAAACCTCTTCTCGCAACAAATAGTTTGCACTAAAAGGTACGATAACAAGATAACATCATGGCTAGTTAGTTAAATGTGGTTTAATGGCACAAAAGTGGCTAAGGCTATGCTGCGCCAAGCACGAGGCATTTTAAAATCCAGTTTAGGAAGGAAAAGGCTGTGTTAATAATCTATATTTTATGCATGGCCACGTGATCACCTTTCAATGGGTGCCTAGCCATTGTGGTGTTTTTGGCAATGAACTCGCTGACAGTGAGGCAAGGTCGGCCTCCTCTTCCTCTGATGAAGTACGGCTTGCCTACTCGCGACCTGACACCAACTCCATGATCAAGGCACTCATGCAGGACCTTACAGAGGCTTACAGAGCCTACTATGACAACATTCACAGACGTCTACATATGATTGACCCAGACGGTAAATTCTGTTTGCCCCCGAAGCTTACACGGAGCAAAATATCATTGCTACACAGGGTTCGGCTCGGCGTTGCTTTCACCCGTCGTAACGCACACCTCATCGGCCAATCGAACAGCCCTGATTGTGAACACTGCCAGATGCCCAAAACACTGCAACACGTACTGTGCGACTGCCCAGCATATATGCTGGAGCGAAGGACATTAGACAGTTCCCTAGCCAGCGTTGGCAGACAACTACTGTCGGAGGAAGCTATCCTCGGCCCATGGCCTGACACTGCAATTTCAATGCGTGCAACAAAAGTATTGTTGAAGTTTCTGCAGGACACCAAGCTCGACAACTGTCTCATGTACATAAGCACTCACCACTTTTCTTATCATCATCATCCATACCAATACTTTCACTCCCCTTCCCTCTTCCCCAGTGCAGAGTAGCAGACTAGAGCGCACTAGCTCAGGTCGACCTCTCTGTGTTTCCTATCAATAAATTCTATTCATTCATTATGCAAAAATCCAGCGTCTAGAAATTTACGCAAGTCAGATAGCGAGATTAGTGGATCATCATCTAAAATTAAAGCAGGGTGTAAAGGTATGTGTAGTTGATATAAGTTGTGCAAAAGGTTTCGTCTGTGTTTCAATGTGTGTACATGTCAGTAATATACGCGTAACTGTTAGTGATTCTTGACATTTCTCGCATGTTGGTGTGTCTTCTTTCGTAAGTAAATAATTGTGGGTGAGGTCTGTGTGCTCAATGCGTAGTCGGCATAAAACTACTTCAAAGGACCATTCCTGATGACAACATCACTTCCACTCACAAACTATGGGCTTAGCGAGATGTCGCTTGTTGGCACAATGGTCCCATTCGTGTTGCCACTTCGACGTTAAGGCCTTTCTAATCACACGGATGCTATCTTTATATGGAAGTGTTGTGTTTATTATGTTTTTGTACGCTGGTATCGATGCACATCTATCAGCTGCTTCGTTACCCGGTATCCCAACATGGCTTGGCACCCAGCAGAAACAAATCGACCTCCCATATTTGTTAAGCGCCACCGTGTTTAAAATGTACCCCATCAAGGGTTCACACTCAGATTTCAGATGTAGAGCCTTCAGTGTGCTGAAAGAATCAGTGTATATGACTGCATTTATGTGTTTATCAGTGATGATCTTTTTAACAGCAACCCATATAGCGTAAACTTCAGCCGTGAAAACAGAGGCGTGCAGTAGCAATCTGATACATTTTTCCCAATTTTCCTTTACGGCCCCCCCACCCATGTGTTCTTTTGTTTTAGAGCCATCAGTGTAATATTCCAAATCCAGAACATTTCAAATCCGTCTAGGCACTGTGCTCTCATGCACATTTATCCAGGAAAACGGTGTGCCACAAGGTTGCGTACTTAGCACAACACTTTTTATAGTAAAAATGAACTCTCATAACAAAGCCATTCCCCCCTCTGTTATGCATTCCATATACGTCGATGATCTGCAAATAGCGTGCCGCGCCTCAAACTTACCAACATGTGAACGGCAGGTCCAGATAACAATAAATAAACTAATGGAGTGGGCTGAGAAAAATGGCTTCTGCTTCTCTACTCAAAAAATTGTTACAGTGCTATTCTCACAAAAACGAGGATTGTACTTATACCCGGCTATAAAAATGAATGATTTTGCGCTGCCGGTAAAACATGAATATAAATTCTTAGGAGTAATCTTTGACAAAAAACTACACTTCCTAGCCCAGATTAAAATATTAAAGATTAAGGCAAATAAAGCATTGAATATCCTCAAAGTTTTATCTCATAAGCACTGGGGTTCCGACCGAACATGTCTTTTATGTCTTTTACATATTTACCGGTCTCTTGCGCGTAGCCTTTTAGACTACAGCTTCGTGGTTTACGGCTCAGCCAGACAGTCCTACATCCAATGACTTGATCCAGTACATAACCTTGGACTGCGACAGGCAAGTGGTGCCTACAGAACATCACCTTTTCAAAGTTTATATGTTGAGTGTAATGAACCCTTCTTACAGCAGCGCAGAGTATTACTCACTTTTTCTTACGTACTCAGAATTCAGTCATCACCGCAACACATATGCTACAACATTCTCACACAATGCAACTCATGCTTACACTATACAAATAAACCGAACACGATTAGGCCACTTCTCCTGCGGTATGAGCAATATTGTCGGTATTATGACATTCCTCATGAAGTCCTCCAGATTGCCAAAAAACCACAACGGTTGCGCCCACGGTACGATTTCACACAGTTATGTGACTGGACGTTAACGCATGTAAAGAGACAACCCACACAAACACATTATACAAGAATTCCATGCTCTTCAGGACAAATATATATTAAAAAAAAAAAAAAAAAAGACGTCATGGCAGATCAATTGGAATTATCTGTACTGCAGCCCAATAGAGTCTTTCTTGCAGAGCATTTAGACTTTCGCTTGAAGACCCCCTTTTTGCAATGTCCCCCTCCCCGTTAGCCCTACGCCAACTTCCTAGGGATAATTTTCAATGCCCCATTTATGTGTTTTCTCAAGGACTTATCCGCAGCAACCACTTGGATTCACCTGGACTCAAAACTCAGATCAACATCCACTCAGACTTACTGGGATTCGAATATGTATGGCTCTGGACCTGAGTGATTCTGAGCTATCATGAATGAGTTTGCTAACCTGTGCGGTTAATACATCAAAAGCACTTTACCTTCCAAAACCATGTACTGTGGCAAAAATTTAAAAATATGTATTGGCCGAGAAGATAGCGCTGTAGTCTGATGCAGCCAGCAATAAAGTCTCAATATCACCATTTAGCAAAAATGACTTTTTCCAGTGATGGCAACTGTCAGCACAAAGTGCTATACGGCAAGCACAGCAATGCACCATCTCAAAGCAAACACTTACATTTAACATTGACAATAACACGCACCTTTTCGGGGTTCAAGGCTCCCATGTGTGTCTCCAAGTCCTAGGCAGCCACTTGAGTTGGAGCCGAGTGCATAGACATCATCGTCCTGAGTGACCATCAAGGCCTCGTTGCCTGAGCTGCCAAATACACAAGCCAGACGCAGCTTCGACACAAATGTCTTGTCAAGGTTGCTGAAGATGAGCCATTTGTCCAGATCCGTTGAGGTTCCCAGATCCAAGACAGGCAGGGAAGCCAGTCGCTCTGCCATGCCCACTACTTCCTCCTCCTGCTCTTCTCTGCAATGAAGATTGATTAGGGTTGTTTCAAAACCATTAGTAGGACAATGGTTGTGCCTACATAAGTGAAACAGTAAGATACTGTGCCAGTTTCGTAGCACCTCGCATCACCATTCTAATGTATTGCACTCATGCAGAAAGAGAATGTACACGTGCATCACATTATTGCACCGAATGGGACTTATTTAAAGGGAATAATTAGCTTAAGCTCTATTCATAGAGGTGGTTGGAAACTAATGATGACAAGGTGCACAGCAAGATGGGTGGTGCGTTTTCTCAACCTCTCACCACCAAGAAGCGCTTGATTGAAGAAAGCAAGCTTGTGCCTAAAATATCAAATTAAATTCTTACATCACTGCACAATAATGTGCTGCAGGTTACATTTAAATTCTGGCACATTCACTAAGGTAATGTGATGACAAACAATCTTTGTGAGTATACAGTATCCTGCAGTGACTGAAAATATTTGGTCTCAGAAATTGATCAGAGAAAGTAATTTCTACTTCCAGAAATCATTTGGTTCTGTGTGACAGCACAGCTGTTTGCACAGAATAAGTGCATAGGTGATAGTTGCTATGACATTAACGAACAGGGAGAAAAGCTAATGGCATCTTCAATTGGAAATTCTAAGCACTGAGAGTGAAGTAGCGCTACACAGGTCGTGTTAAGCCAGTATTGAGCATTATGATGGGACCAGGTTGGCTCCAATATGTGTAATGGAGCTAATACAGCACTGCAGTTCTCCAATGTGTCCCACATGCAGTGTTCATGAGGACTTAACTTGCATAACAGTATTTACAAGCATTTCACAACATCAGGAACAGACTTGATAAGTACACTGTGATATGTGTTATGGCTGCTATTCCCCTTGTACAGTTGTTCAGGGCTCTCTAGCAGTATGCAACACCTTTTCTCTGGAGCCTGAGAAAGTTTTAAACGAGCATGCCTCATCGGTCAGCCACAGTGGAATCAGAGAGATATGTGTGACACAGCAGCAGGCTACGATTCGCAGAAATCGAGACTTCAAGAAGTACAGCCGCAGTGCGTGCGTTAATAGTTCTTAAAACCTCTACCACAATACACGCCTTTAACTGTACGATTTTCTCAGGTCTAGGTTGAGTGCATTGCTTCTTCTCTGAGCCCGACAGCCCGACAAAGGCACTTTTGACTTTTAAATGCTAGATTAATTTATTAAATTTATGTATCACATTTATTGGACTCTCTCTCATGCATAAAATTGGACCACCTGTGGTTCTTTAACGTGCACCTAAATCTAAGCACACAAGTATTTTTTTTTTCATTTCGCCCCAAATGAAATGCAGCTGCTGCCTCTGGGATCAAAGCCACGACTTTAATGCGTTCAGCACCACAATACTATAGCCATTGAACTACCACAGTGAGTCACTTGAAAGCTGTTCTAGATTAATCTGTGGTGCTACTAGAGTTCAATATGCCATAAGCTTAAAACTTTTTCATAGCTCTCTGCCTTGCTCCAAACATGATCAAAGAATTTATGAAATCCAGACAAACAAAAAGAAAGTTGAGGTGCAGCAAAGTGTATACTGAACAGATAGAAGATGGTGAACATGAAAGTGGTAGCCAAGGGAGACGAAAACCCTGATATGGCAATGATGCAGTCCCTCTGCCTGATTAGTTTATTCAATCAGCTTGTTGTGAAGTGTTAAGGTAAAAAGAATTCAAGCAGAACTCACTTTCTTGCTTAATGCACAAAAATTGTTTATGCTGTTACTCAGTGCTCATATCAAACACAAAGCTTTACTTCAGAGAACACTCAATACCGATGGCAGGATAAAAACGGGCATTTTATGCAGGAGCCAAAAAGAACCTTGCAAGTTAAGCAAAGGAAATTTAACTCGCACCTCAAAAACAGAAAAAGGAAGCCGAGTAGAATACAGATCAGTTTTCTTGAAAAGCATCAAGGGGCAAAATTATCTCCGCTAATGCTGGCGTGCGAGATACCTCGTGCTTCGACCGAGGAACAGAAATCTTTCAGGGAACCAACAAAGGCCAGCCGTAATTAAGCGCGCGGGACGGTTGCCGACATGTCGGCTACTACGTCAGCGCTCATAAATTATGAGTAATGTTGCGCACTTATTGTGACTTTGGCAAGTTAGCTACGGTGTGTCTAGCTTTTGTATGGAACTTCTAAACGAGACTGAAAAGCTACTTCGCGTTCTCAACACTTCCCCTGGGAGTGACGAGCGCACAAGTAGAGAATGATTAAACACTGGATTAGGTAAGCCAGCGTGTAAAACTACTCAAGCGCCAGCTGAAAGATAAGGCTCGGTCAGCCTTTAAAATAACATTTTGCCTTTTTCGTTGTCTTTGTTACGTACAAGTAAAGGTGCAACCGGTAAAGATGCAACGTGGGCACAAGAAGGAACGAGACGTTGACAGCTGACGCATGATACTAAAAGACGTTGCGACCCTATGCTGGAGTAGGTGAGGAGCTGATAAGCAGCAGTCCAAGACAAATCAAAGTACAAAAAGGCACGTTTCACTTTTAAGCAGCAATACTTCATAATAGTTCATCGCGGTGCCGTCAAACGCTACAGGGTACACAAAGCAAACGCTCCTTCAATTTGCAACGACATGCACAGGTGTTGAGAATCGCAGTGCGTCGTGTTCTTGCTTAAAGTTTCGCTCATAACTGTGCGTAATACAACCACACACCCACCTGTCAATAGCCGACGTGATTGCCGCTCTTGTCGCCAAGGGACTGTCTCCAAGAAACGCGCACTGCGCCTTCAAAAATGCGCCACTACTCGTGAGCACGCGAGTATTACGAGCCTAAAGACGCCAAAGAAAAGTATCCGTTAGGGCGAACTACGATTGTGAATCATAATTTACCCAAATTAGTTTACTCACACAATAAATAACGTTTACTCTCATGCGCTTTCCTTCAAACAAGAGTGATTTTGACTCGCCAAATGCGCGACTGGTGCGCGTATGCGGCAGCGCGCGGCGGATACGGTGGTGACGCCCTTCGGAAGCTCCGGGCAACTATGGTAGGCACATTTTGTCAGATGTGAACGTAAGAAGCTGCACAAGTTTGTTCTTTATTCTATGGCTGCACTCTTCAGCAAAATTACACCCTTTGCCACACAACCATAATCGTCATCTCTCTTGTCCGCATTTCCGTTCTCTAACGCGGCGAGCCCGGTACTTCCCAGCAACGAATGGCATGCACTCTAATAAAACAAAATTACACCCTTTGGGTCGTATCTTGCCACACAACGATAATCGTCATCTGTCTTGTCCGCATTTCCTTTCTTTAACGCTGCGAGCCCGGTACTTCCCAGTAACCATAACATGCGCGTTATCAGCATGACAGCATTCCTGACAGGAAAGTAGCGAGCGCGGCGTTTTCCAGAAAGAAAACGCATGCAAGACAGATGACGATTATCGTTGTGCTTCAAAAATTGCCTAAAACAATTATTTATAGCTTACAACAAACTATGAACATTCAGAACCGATTCCATGTGTTCTGCGTTACTGTGCAAGTTGCTGTTAATTAGCTAGCTGATTAGGCCCTAAACAAAGAACACTCTGTTTTTGGATATTCAAAATATCTAGCTATTACATTTGAGATCAGCTGGTGAAAATACAATAACTGTGCAAATTTTATTGAAATTGTATAAAAAATGAAAAAGGTTTTGGAAGTGCCTTGGTCTCCCCCTTTAACTGTTACCTTAACTGTTTGTAGCGCAGTAGACAAGGATGGACAGAGCAACGCACACACACAATTGAGTGCTGAAAAACTGCCTTTTATCCAAAGTATACTATATATGGCTGGTCAGAGAGCCCATTTCTCCTTCCAAAGGTCAGCTGCACAGAGACCTGTAGCCATCAAAACTGTTATCTGTAGAGACAGTCACTGGTATTCCTGTAGTTGCCTTTCATTTTGGCCGGGATTAACGACCTCCAGCACGATGACATGCAACCACTCCTAACAAATACACACTTGTCTGCAGCATTCTGACTGTACTGTAGTACCTTGGATATTCTTCTAGCATGTCTCTAGGATGACAATACAGCACCAAAAAGTGCTTGCACTTCTATGGCATGATCCCCCTCTTCAGGCAGTACAACAGGACTCTTGAACTTACACAACACCCTCATTTGTGTTTCTCTGCCTCCATAATTGTCTGCTACACTGTGAAGTGTTTATGTTAACTTGGCTGTACTCATTTTGCATATCTGGTTTCTTTATAAACATGCAGCTTGTCTTTACATCTCTAATCCGGGTCCCCATCATTTTCTGCAACACGGTAATTAAATAAGTCACCCTAAAAGCAGTGCTTAAACAAAAAAGGGTCAAGCAAGAAACTGCAGTGAACAATTGCATTGTAAAACTTTGCTTAGCAACAAAATGCACATTTCAAATGTACAATGCAGCCATGCTTTGTAACATGGTCAAAATACTACATATATTACCTGCTGGGTTTCAGCACAAATTTCTTGCTCCGCTGAAGCGGCAGTTTGCAGATCACAGCAACTGCTGTCACTATGCAGTTCCTCAGGTTGTATTTTTAAATACATGTACTTTACAGGGTGCTGCTTTGAACCTTCTAGTGATCTAGAAACTTGCAATGCTCTTGAAATATCTGACCAATACACAACATATAAACAAGAATATTGCATAAGAGTCGCTAATCTCCAACGGGAATGTCAGCAAAAATTGTCTGCTTGGCATCCTGCAAAGAACTGCCACTATTCTAGGTGCATGGACTGCAAGCAATGTTTTTGTTTACAAACACTCTTGATATTGCCGAAAGAGTCACATTTTTGTGCATTTCTACTGAAAAATCTTGCCCACCTTTCAATTTACTTTGAATTGCTTATTTTTGCTGGCCAAAGGATCATTGATACACTTTCTCTACATGCATACTCCGTTCTATTTTTTACCTGGATACCTTTGTTCACTCTATGAAAATATGGTTAAAGAATGTTAACTATAAAGCTGCAATAAGCAGAACAATTAGGACTGTTCTCAGCAGTTATCTATTTTTTCTGCATTTTTAATTGCAAACCAAATTATTAAATTAATGAACACTCCTTTGCTCTACCTTTACTTCCACTTGCATTATGTGGGATGAGTTTAAATTTTAAATGAGAGTGCTCGAAGAATGACCTTACCCTTTTTCATGCCAACTACTTGATCAGAAAACCATCAAAATTTCCAAACTTTTTTACGACTGGTACATTGTGAGCAGCTTTCATTATTGCGACATCAGCAGTTGGTTGATTTTTTTTTGTGTGTGTATTACTGTCCATTATTCTTTTAGGTTCTTGAGTTACTGATAGGCAAGGCCACAGAAACTATCTATATGAAGCACAATAGTCCTTGAAACAAAAGTCAAGTGTGTTTTTTTTTTAACCTCCATGCAGTGCCTTATCGCTGGCGTGGCATGAAAAGGAAATCGTAGAGGCTCCGGTGGCAAAGCATTTTTGTTGAGCCGCGTCCATGCGAGAGAGGTCACCAGGCACTCTAGCCCCCCCCCCAAACTTTCATATTCAGAAATGTGTCTTAACTAGAAGCCACAACTTCACTTGGTCCAGTCCAGCACAAGATAATGCCTAATGGGAATGCACCGCAGGAAATGCAATGAGCATCTTAGGCACGATCACGTCAGGCGTTATATTGTGCTGGACATGACCAAGTCAAGTTGTGGCTCCAAGCTAAGGCGTGTTTCTGAATACAGGAGTAAATCTTGCTTGTAAATGTTAGTGATAAGTTGAAGCTCTGAAAACAATTTGCTGCAACTTTCCATGTCTAAGTGTTTACTTTAGGTACAGAAACATCCAAAAACACCATGATTCCACCATTAAAAAGGCATACAGCATAGCTGCAGCTGCCCAACTCTGAGTGACTAGTTTTAAAACCTAGGCTAGCCAGACTTCCACTGCACTTCTGCCAACTGCGTCCTGACAAAATGTTTTTTGGGAAGCACAGAATTCACACCAAAATGATAAAACGACTGTCACTCATCTGTGGCACTCAATAGATGAAAGGGAACACCTGGAGGAGTGAGACTCATCCTTGGCAAGGAAAGGGTTACTAATCGAATACGAATGTTCATATAGAACTGGCTTGGAATATAAAATGAATGCTGAACAGTTTCTTTAGTTCTTAGACAAGAGTGCAATGAGCAAAGGACATACAATAAGGTAAACAGAACTGAATAGGTGTCCAATCTATCATCAACACATGCCAATTTGACTATGAGAGATACCTGGTGATAAACTGCACAATTTCTGAATGAGAACAATGAGAAAGAACACTCTATTACCTGATACTGCAAAATCAACAATGATAACACACTGCTTGCTGGATACATAGGGCCTGATTATGGGCTGTGTGGTGCAACATCTGAGCGTGTATATAAGTGTGTGATGAGCTCAATCATGCTTATGTTCAGGAAAATTTGTTAAAAACGTAGGGATAGATACAACCACATAAAAGTACATTTTTGCCAACCAACAAATCCACTAACAAATTTTGATCTGGTGCCAACTCTGTGTGAGCAAGAAGACTTCCATGACCAACCCAATAACACAAAAACATAAACACTCCCATTGTTCAGTGCCATAAGAAAATTTATGCAAATAATGATTGACATGCCAAATTTGATCCACGTATCATGTCCTCTCAATGCTTTCCACAGGCAGGTACAATATGACACTTAAAGAAAAGCATTTGTAAACGTACTAAGAAAGGATGAAGTGTTAATTAGGTGGGACAGGCTGAGATTCCATGTAAATGCTGCTTCACCGAATCTGTGCCAGTGCAGCAGCTCGTCTGTCCGTGTTCTGGAAAAGTGCCCTGATCAGCCGCTTCAATTCATCAGGCATAAAGCATGCTGCCAGGGGGCCCCTACCATCAGCCCATCGGTCCATGACTTCTCTCAAATTAAAGCGAAGGAGGTTTTTGAGCTCGCAGAATTTCCTCCACGTGGCCACATAATCAGAGGCAAGAATTCTTCCATCCGATGAGCAGGCAGGAATGTCAAATATGTTAACAGCTTGGTCAACAACCTTCTCAAACACTTGAGCTAGTTCTTCTGAAAGTGTGGATGCAATGTCTTCCATGCCAACCACACTTTTGACAACATGCTCAAGCACAGAGTTGAGGAGGCTGCCCACAGTTTCCAAGTAGCTTGTGATTGGCAAGACATCTAGCCAGACTCTCTTGAGCTGCTCTATGTGGAACAAGCAACGCCGCAGAGCTGCATCGAGGCCCTGGTTATTTTCTGATATTGACACTTCATTCAAAAAATCCAAGAGGTGCTTTCGTTGACTGTCAACCTGCTGGCAAAGGGCAACCCTTCCAATCCAACGGATCCTCGACGCGACATCCACAAGTGTAGTACGTCCATGAAACCACACACCTAAGCAGAGTAGTTCATGGGCCAAGTAGAGGCAGTTGTTGTGATGTATTGCTGTCTGCACTGGGATGGTCTCGATTGCGTGCTGGTGGTGTACAGGAGCGACGCAGCAGTAAAGCTCACAAATGTGGCGTACGGCACCCACCTGCCAGGCTTGCTCAGTGGAGCTACCATCAGAACTGTCTTTGGCTCCATCTACCATTGTCTTCAGCAAGGCGACCAGCTCTTCCACGAATTTGCTCACTTGGCACCTCGGAAATTTGAATGGGCTCCCATATAAACAGTGTTCTAATGATGACATCTGCTTCCTACTTAATGGTGGCTCTCCAACCACGACGGTGTCGTGCAGCTCCTGTTTCATAATAGCTCTTGCTTGCAGAAGGATGCTCTGGCTCTGCTTGCTAATGCACAGGGCCTCAAGGTTGGATACAAGGTTGGAAAATCCAGTCTTCTCAGACGAAAGGAAGTTCGTTGCAACTAACTGGTTGTGGAAATCAAGCAGGGCACTGGCCGGATAGCTGTCCAGACGGCTGCCGTCGCTGGGTACGGCAGGTTCGAGGCAGCACTTGGCAACCGTGTCGGAAAACTCGGTACCGATCACGCTGCCCATGGCCTTAATCAAGTCTACACCGATAACGCCGTGCGCTCGTAAACGGTTTGTGAGGAAAGTAAAGAGCGTTGACAAATTCGCGAGTACGTCCTTCACGAGCGGCGCTTTCGACTCGTTAAACTCGACGCGAAACGTCGAGGAATCCAGCGATGTTACGATGACGGACTCGTACTTGACCATTGGTGTGACGATGTCAGCCAGTAGCGAGCGGCCGAATCGGGACATTTTCTCGCGGAGCTGTCCTTGCCTCTGAACAGCTTCCACAAGCCTGGCGAACGCCTCCGCCTCTTCCTTCTCAACTGTGGCAACCGTAAGCTCAGTCACATGAGGCGTCCGGCCCACTTTCCAGATTATGTAACGCTTCCAAACCTCTGACAGCTTGTAGATGAGCCGTTCACTACGAATAACGTGTTCCGTGTGCAGCGCGTCGACGAGCTGCATCTCAGGGCGGTCGCCTTCGAGCTCGCTCACGACGCTACCGACTTCCTCCAAAAGCTGTGAACAGGCCAGGAGATCTTCCGACACGAACTGCGCCTCCGCCTCTTCCAGCAGTTCGTGAAGGCGCGCATAGCGACGTATCTGCGACGACTGCTGCTCGATGGTAGCCAATTCGCGAGACAGCACCTCGAACTCGGTCGTGGACTGCACTAGCCGCGGCTTGACGTGGTCCTCGATATTTTTAAATACCTCTTCCACATCTTCGACAGCTGCCTTTAGGCATCGCATCAAATGCTCGGCGTCTCGGTAGTACGGCAAGAACATGTCATACTTGGAAACCAGCTCTTTCTGCATGTCTGTCTTCAAGTCGTCGATCTTGCGAGACAGTCGGGACACTGCAGCCTTAAGGTTACCCTTTTCTAAGGGCTCCTTAGGCTGTAGAACTTCCGCAACGAGCGACATGATAGCTAAAAACACCGACGATCGAAAGTCAAGGAAGCCGTCGCGGTAGGTTTGGCACCTCAATGTGACACTACACTTCCGCGCGTTCACCGCGTCACCACTGAACACCTATACAAACTACGACTACCATGGTAGCGTCACTACCATTCGCTACCATACGACATATGTAGTCTGCTCACACGGCTCATACCTCCATACAGAGAGAACCGAGAGAACCATATGCAGTTCTTTTATTTTTTTTTCTGTTCCTCTTGAACATTACGTTTATTTCGTGTTCAGAAATTGATTATAAAGTGTCACTTTACTTAACCCCTGTCATTTATTTAATTTTACTAATGGTGAAAACCAGGTGAAAACCACTAACTCCAATAGAGAGAGAGAGAGAGAAAGAGAGAGAATACAAGAGGTAAAAGGCAGAAACAGAAAGCCAAGCTTCAAAATCGCTGTGCACGACCCCTTTCGATCGCGATCGAGCCCGATCCGGATCGAAATTCTCGACCGCGACTCCCTACAGCAGCTTGCGCAAATGCGCCAATCACTACCGAGAAATTCGATCCTGATTGGAAATTCGATCCTATCGAAAATGCACTATGTGACACCCGTGTAAACGTTGGATTCTGAAGCCCACTGGCCCACTGCTCAGGCTAAAACCACACTTCAAAGCTTTAGCTGAATTAGCGTACAGCAAACAATAGATTGTCTTATTGTTATTAAACTATGCAGAACACCGACGATATACAAGTGTGCAGTCACATGGTCATACTCTCTGCACCTCTATGAAAAATTGTAGACAAAACAAACTTCCGAAAAATGTTTTTGTGCCGCTGTAACTTTATGTCAATCGGCAAAATAGAGTTCCCGTTGCACGTAGCTTCTTCGTCTGTGCAGACCGTGGTTGCAGCAGGTTGCAGCGTTGCAGTGCATTGTAAGTGGCACGGAAGAAGGAAATAAAACAAAAGAGGATAAGGCAATAACGTTGCTGGCGGCATCTGGCAGCAGCGTCCCGCGTTTTGACCGACTACGCCATGACTACGCACCCTGTCGTGTACGCCACTTTCCCCTCCCATCACCGCGCTTCCCGTGCCTCCCTTTGCAATAGAGACACATAGACATCGCCATCGTTTTGAGGACGTATTTTTATTGTTCGTATGTGCTAGTTCCAAGTTCGCTGCGTACTGCATATATCTCGCCGGGTACAGAACATGTGTAAGTTATCAGCCCCAAGCCTTGTAGCGTGCACGTTCTACAAAATGCCGTGTCTGCCGATCGCGCTTTGCAGGTCGTTGACAGATAGATTTCACCTTGATAAATAAAACCTTGTTTCTGCGTTGCGTTTAACATCGCGCGTTTAACATCGCGCACTTAACACGCATCTTAGAAGTTCTATCAAAAGGGCAGAAAGTAACCCTTATTTACTGGCTTACATTAAAACGTAAATAAATCCCTAAGAACGCTGGTTTCTCTTTATAAGTGTGGTCCAAAGCTACCATGTAAATTACACAGCGACAACGTCTGAGTAAATCGCAGCCCACAATGCAAGGTTTGCTGCGAGTCTGCGTAATATATATTGATTTCGGCGGCAAAGTGACCCAGCTACCGCAGAAAAACATTTAGTTGATGGTTGTGAGTTGCTTAGATGGTCGATGTCAAAATTGCAGCGAACTCGGCGGGGTCGGACATGGAACCTGGCAGCGAAGACGAAGGTCCTTGCAACGTCGCCAGTCCGGTGAGCGTCGATGATGCGCTTTAACCAGCAGATTGTGATGTACTATGATCGTACGCAAATGACAGCGCATCATACTGTGATGTAGGCTCAGGTCAATCGAGGCGCCTAGCCAGAGCTGTGAAACTACGGTTTCCTTTTCTTTGACTTTCCTAACAGCTGTTGGTTTAGAATGCTCCGTTGCGAAAGTTAGATTTCCGTGCTGCTTGTTGTTCATGTTGTTCTGAATCAAGAAATCAAAGTCGCGCCAAACCTCTTTTTTTTTTTTTAATCTGCGTTAGCCCCTTACTGCGCGAATTTTAATTTCCTTTTGAAAAATTTAGAGAAGCGTTTGCTTAGGCCAGACATGCCCAAACCAACCTCGCTTTTATAATGAAAAGCTTGGTTGCAAATTTATGATTAAAAAATTGTCGCGTATCATATATGATACACCATGCAGTTACGGGCATTTTTTTTTTTTGACCATGCAGAAAGACATTTGAATTGCAGAAAACTTGCAAAAATTTCGGAGCCATTGAAAAAAAAACTTGACACATTACTTGAAGAGATTGAGTGTATTGATGATAAATGGGATTTTTTTAGTGCATGGACCAGGGATGGCCAAAGAGCATGTTTCTCACACCTCCAGCTAGTACAAGCTTTACTAAAATTTGATGACGTCATCCTTGATTGACTGACACATACCTTCAATATCTAGGCCAGGTCATTTATGTTACGGTTTTGGGCTAATTTGTACTTTGCATAGTCGTTAGTAGTTCAGTGCAAGCCGAAAGAAAACATTCTTCCTCTTCTTCCGAAAGTATTTTGTTGCTTCTAGTGTTGTTAGCTCCTGGAACATGGCAGGCCCCATGTTATCGTAAACGCTGCTGTCATGTTCATTTTGTTACCTATTCTGCATCAATAATAGTTCTAAGGAAAAGGGTATAGCTTGTGCACACAAAGACTTTGCTGCCAAATTAGTACTTTTTCGACAAAACATCTCTACTGCCCTGCACAAGACAGCCCATAACCGCATGCTGTACTACGTATGATACAGCAAATAATGCTTGCCTCACAGAACTGCTCAAATGTATTTCTCTATCGAAACATAACAGAAGGCAAAAAAGGGGTAAATAAACACCCTGATAATTCTTGTGTGCCGATTTCAATGCACAAATTTTGGAAATAATGTGTGCATTTAACTTTTTGCACATTGCTAGACGAGCTGTCACCATACATTTCTTAAAGGAAAAATAACTCAAACATTATTTCCAGTGCTAAAGTTTCTATGTATTTCATTGCTAGAGAGGACATAAATTCCGGTTGAATATGTAGGATTTCTTTTCTTGTTGATTCTGTTCTGCTAGAAGTCTTTCTATACTTAACATGTATGACACACCATGCGGTGATGGCTTAGAAGTTGTGGGCCTTCCCCATTGTAAATTCTGGGAGTAAAGGTAACTTCTGGTGCATAGAAATGGAAAAGTAATTTTGTTGGCAAAGAGATCTTGTGGGCGTTATAAACGCATGTAAACCTGCGAGTTAATTATGCATACAGTACCCCAGTCACACGCGATACTTTCGATCCTGATGGGCTTAATTGCAATTGAATGTGGCCCGTGTGACTGGAGTATTGTCTAGTGCAGTTGTAGTGCTAGGCTCGAGGTTGCAGGTTCAATCCTGGCCGCGGTAGGTGCATTGCAATGGGGGCAAAATGCGAAATACAAGAACATTTGTGTATTTAGGTTTACATTTACGTTAGTGGTCAAAATTAATCTCGTGTCTCATACTATGGTGTGCCTCATAACTCTGTTGTGGTTTTGGCACTTAAAACCCCAGAATTAATTCCCTTCTGTGATTACTGACAAGCAAGCATAAAACAAGAAAGATGACTGTCTTCTAAAATGCAGACTACATTATGTGACTTGTTATGGTATTAACTGGCTGTTGTGTCATGAAGACAGGAGCAAAAATAGAATAATATCTCCAATGAGCATATAGTTATTAGTTTTCCAGTACACAGGAATAAAGTGCTTATCATGCCTTGAGTACTCTGGATGATAGTCCGACATCGTCTGCATTTTTTTTTTTTCAATTACTTACGCAGTGACAAACATGCATAAAATCAGCGTATTCAACTCATGATATGCTGCAGTATTTGGACATTTTGAGTAATCACATGTAGTAGTGCACCGGCGCAGGTCTGTTCCAAAGGTTGCTCCAAAATCAGCACTTACAACCACTATGTGGTACTAACCATTAAGTTCCTTGATTGCAACGCAAGCTGTGGAAGGGAGCCAATTGCTGCCGAGAAGGTCGATCTCGTTTGGCCTCGATTGCGATCGAAAATGCACCATGTGACATCTGTACTAAATAAACTATTGACATTATAATAAAGTCTATACATAGCTACTGATCACACATGAAACACATGTGCTGCTATGGAGGTCACTTCTTTCTTGACATAATTTGTTTCATTTTTATTTGTTTCTTTTCATTTTTTTTTTCTCCCTTTCTGAGAAGTTTGTGAAGAACCTACTTTGTTGTGTTCTGATTCAACCATCCAGTGAAGTCTCTGCATGTTGCTCTGGTTGAAATGAGGCTATAATATAGGCACTCAATTTTAGCTGCAGCACTATCCTGTAAATGGCCCAGCTTCAGTGTACCAGACATGAGTATGGCTGCACCAAGTGTCCACTGTAAAAACAGCGGACATTCGATCTTTAAATGCTGCATTTTATGAAATGCCATGTATTGTGCTTCATGCCCAGGGTGTCGGAATGAAATGTTTTTCATTCTGGTTTTAGTTTCGTTCCATTGAAAAAACTTCCGTGCTGGTTCTGATCCGGGACAAAAAAAAGAAAAAAATTTGTACCGGTTCATAACGGTTTTGCTTCGCATGCAAACATTTTCGAAGCAAAGTAACCATAAAAACATATCTGTTTTTCTCGGTAAGTGAATTCTGAATTCTGTGATCATGCTCAATGCCTTGACTCAAGGCACTGAGTCAGTCAATGTGAAGTGAATGCGAGACTGCTCTTTCAATAAAACAAACTTAAACAATAAAGCTTTCGTAACAAGGCATCGTACCCTTAGAAAATGAAACGATGAGCTCTTCAACGCGCAAGCTCTGGGTTTTGCTACGATGCTGGTCTGCTGGTGAACCGAACGGCAGGCTTAGGTTAGTGGCCCGCTCGACCGGCTATTGCTGGCACTACCTCTGCCTGAGATAGGTGCTTATGCGGACCCCAGAGATATGCGCTAATTCTGAAATTGCCTGACGTCAGTTGTTTCGGATTGCCGACTTTCTCCTTGAACTGAAAACCAATAAAAAATATTTCAGTTTCACTCTGAAACAAAATAATAAATAACATTTTGATTATGTTTTCGTTTCGGTAAAAAGTATTGTATTCTTTCGTTTTTCGTTCTTGTTTTCGTTCCATTCCGACACACTGTTCGTGTGTACCTGCACCGTCAAAAAAGTATACCTGGAGATATACCTGCCGATTAATTTAGATGCACGATCACAAGATGCACTTTTAGTGTTTAAATGTTTGTTTTTCGCTGGATTATATCTTCAAGGTCTACTAGCAGAAAACTTCTGCCTTTTGTTCCTTTATTACATAGCTGTCGGCATAGTAATGTTATCGAGCCTCAATTGCTCGTGTGTGTAACAGATAATAACGTTACCTTTTAATGTGACCAGTTCAAAAGATGCGCCAAGTACAGTGCAATTTCGTACATGAAATTGGTGACTATGCACGTTACCGAAACAAGATGCGGGGATTTTGTGGTACCAGACACCACTGACACATACACACACTTTGCTAGTGTTGCCGATAGCTGAATTTATTCAGCTTTCGATTGGAATAGAAGGGAGAGCAGGCTTGCCTGCATTTCCATCGGAAGAATGGCAATTTGGCAGCTTTTGGTGACAAGGTCATTGTATAGCCTTCAACCACTGCACTGGGCTGATGATTGGCATGCTGTCAAGTGGTTTGCAATACGGGACTATGACCTCTGCCTTTGGTGACGCGAATAGTCTCCTTTTTCATATTAAAAGTCACACTGCACTTGGCACGCATTTTGAATTAGTTGCATAGTATGTGCTGTAACTTGTGGTGCTCTCGAGGAATCGAGGCTTCATTCTGTAATGATGGAGTCAACAGTTACCTTAGACAAAAAAATTTTGTTTGAGTACGTTATTCAAAGGGAAAACTAAGAAAGACTTTTCTTTACAGTGCCATATTACAAGGCGTCCCATGCCCGCTCACCCACTCACTTCCTTTTGTTGTTTGTTTTTGAACTTCAGTCTCCCGTGGCATCACCTGATTCAAACAACAACAGTGAGAGTGGGCAAAGCCCAGCAGGCTCTGACAATGAGGATGGGAGTGGTCAGGAGAGTGGTCAAGAAGACAACAACGATGAGGTGGCCAGGGACTCCGGTAGTGAAGGGCAGGGGGATGGTGCAGGGAGTGGGTCGGACAATGAAAAGAACAGTGATGCAGAAGTGCAGAGTTCTCCAAGCTCTCCTGCTCCCGAGAATGACAGTGCCACTGGGGACCGGTCAGCAGGAGAAGAAGAAAATGGTGAGCTTTAGTTGAGCTAGAACATCAGTGAAGACAGCATGTCCTGTGTTGTAACGAAAAGCCAATGTTTTCTTTTCGTTTTTCTTTCTTCTTTTTGTGGGCTTTGGGCAGTATGTAATGTGAAGAGTGCAGATGAAGTACAGATAGAATGCACATGCTACATATGACAGTTATTCATACCTGCACATTGCTGTTCACGACTATTATAAACGCTTTTGAAGCTTTGAGCATTGAACCATTGATGTTAAAGCTAGGCACAGAGGTTCAATCCTATTTTGGTGCTGGAAGCAGTGCATATCATGTTTGGCTGCTCCGTTCACCTGCCTTATATGCAAGTACCGAAAGAGATGGTAAAGAGTAACACAAAGTTAATTTTGTCTGGTGAAGTAGTTTCTCAGCATTTATTCTGCAGGAGAAAGTTGCTGAAAGTACAGAAAATGAAGGGCAAAAGCCTTCCTTCTTGAATTTTACATTTTAACTGCATCGCTAGTACATTAGTATGAAATCACAGGTTTTTGCATGTTCGGGCTGTTTTTGTTTAGAGAGTGTTTTTTGAAATTCATTAGATTGAATATGAATTTACTAGGATGCAGTTCAATTTCGGTTTATTGATTAAATGTGTTTTAGTCTTGAATAGGTAGTGATAAGATTTTGTCTTAATAATCTGGTAAGGGAGATTCAAGCCTGTTTTTCATTCCTTTTTTTTGGCTTACCAAAAAACTGCTCACAGTAAGCATGATGTTTCTGGTATTGCTGAAGTGCAATTTACCAGATCTATCTTAGCTCAGAATTTATATATAAGGTTTCTTTAAACTATGGGTTGGTAATGTAATTCTTGTGGTTTACGTGCCAAAACCACGATCTGATTATGAAGCATGCCGTAGTGGGGGACTCTGGAAATTTGGACCGCCTGGGGTTCTTTAACGTGCACCTAAATTCAAGTACACGGGTGTTTTCACATTTGGTCCCCATTGAAATGTGGCCGCCGTGGCCGGGATTCGATCCCGTGACCTCGTGCTTAGCGACGCAACACCGTAGCCGCTAAGCAACCATGGCGGGTTATGTGTCGGTAGGTAGAGGAAAACTTTAGAACTCTTCTGTGTTGATTCTAATGTTTTTACCTTAGTGGGAGAAGTGGAATGTTCACTGCTGGTTTAGAGCCCTCAAGTACAGTACAGTACAGGCTGCTGCCATCACTGTCTAGTATGCAGTATGCACGTTGACATGTGGTAAGGCCAACTGCAAGTTATAAATTATGCCTACTATTTTGGATGAATTGTGTAGCTGGTGTTCTAAAAGTTGGTATTTTTACAGGGAGAATCTATATAGAGAGGATATATTTACACAAGGGACGACACACAACTCTGCAGCAATGGTAGGGCTAGCGCATGCACACCAGATAGCCACACCGTTGTTGTCATCATCATCCAAGCACCGACCACAGCATTGAAGCCTGTGACATTACCCGCTGGTGGCAGAAGCACCGTCCCGGTGCAAATAGGGCTCAGGTCCACAATGGTCCTGTTTAAAGCACGACACATGGACTATGTCACTCATGATTGTTGCATATGCTAGCTTAGGATTTAGCGGAGTGATCTCATAGGTCACATTAGTGACTTTGTGTATGACGTGGTAAGGGCCAACATAACATGAAAGAAGTTTTTCGCATAGGCCAATGCGACATGATGCCAACCGCAACAAGACGAACGATCCTGGAGGAGAGTTCGCCTCCTGGTGTCGGTAATCATAAATACATTTTTGATTAACCTGTGAAGCCAACAAGCGATCAAGGGCAACCTGGCGGGCGACGTCAGCATGGGCAAGAGCATCACAAGCATAGGCAGTGGATGCATCTGCGTGAGGATGGAGTACGGTATCCATGGGCACTGGTGGGTCGTAGCCAAACCGTAGATAAAAAGTTGAGTAGCCGGCTGTGTCGTGACGAGAACAGTTGTAGGCGACGATCACAAAAAACAGGTTGCTGTCCCAGTTCTGGTGGTCCTCAGACACATACTGTACATAGCAACCATATCTGTGAGGGCACAGTTGAGGCGTTCAGTAAGGCCATTTGTCAGTGGATCGTATGCTGTGGTGAACATGTGATTGGTCGAGCAGAAATGAAGAAGCTTGTCAACTAATTTAGAAAGGAAGCTGCGGCCATGGTCCATGATTAACTGACGAGGGGCACTATGCTGCAGGATGACATCGCGAAGAATTAAATCGGTTACATCGGTAGCACAGCTGGTGGGAAGTGCTCATGTCACAGTGCACCTCGTTGCATAGTCAACAGCAACCGCAACCAGTCTACTGTCTGTGGTAGACACGGGGAAAAGCCGTAGATGTCCCACCCTTGAAAATTGGTATATCAGGGATGTCAAGGGGCTTAAGGCTGCAAACAGGCAGAGGGGTAGGTGTCTTGTGTCATGAACCAGAGTCGCGCAGTGTCCTGCAAATAGAAGATCACATTTGCAAGCATTATTGTTGGGTCGCACTTGTTATAGTTGCTGACGCACTCATAAATAGCCAGCCACTCATCGACATCCATGTCGCTTGTGCCGTTGAATGTCCCGGGATCACGAGGGTGCAAGAGAGTGACCGATGACGGGTCTTGTTCCCACTGGGTCTCTTCGCCTGTCATTGTGGTGGCAGCAACATGCCATCCACTGCGAAGATCCAGTTCCCGACCTTGGACCCCCACACCTCCACCAAAGATGCTATGATGGGAATCTATATACAGAGGATATATTTACAAGGGAAGGCACATAACGCTGCAGCAATGGTAGGGCTAGCGCATGCACGCCAGATGGCCACACTGTTGTCGTCTCCCCTTAACAGTAGGATGTTGCTTTGATCACTGTTCGCCATTTGTCTATAAGTTTAACTGCTTTAGAGTTACTGGTTTTGTAAGGAAAGATCTTTGTTCTTTACTATACATGCAACATCTGGTAGTTGTGATTAATGTGCTGCTCTGTATTAGTCCTTTCTGGTTCATAGTTCATTATAATATATTCTTATCCATTCCCAACTTCTAGTCTATTACATACACTACAAAACACTGAACTTTCATCACAGTAACCTAAATAAGTTTTTCTAGATACTTTGATACGTACGTAAACGTAGTTTTATGTTAAAACATCTGACCTTTGTTGTGTTTAGCCTTAAATCCAGCAGGGTCAACATAGGTTCACTGACGGCGTTTGTCACACAGTTTATTGCAGCCTGCATTTTCTGTGGTATGTTGCAGCATGTGTGTTGCCATGTAGCTTGTTCAAAGAAAGTATGTTTAAGGGCCCTAGCAAATGCCGTCCCTCTGCAGCACAATTGCTGCTCTGTTCTCGCTTTTGTCTTGGCATTGGCTCGAGTTTTGGACTGGACCTGGTGCAACATATGCAATGCCTACAGTACTTAACTAGTCATATGCAATTCTGTTGGGTCCTCCTTTTTTTTTCTTTTTACTAATGTATCTGTAGATGAGCTCACTTCTGCTCAAGCAAGTCTGTCAGTAACAGCTGTCATCTTTGCTGATGCTCTTGTGGGTGTCTTTGTGCAAGTGTTTACAGAGAAGATTATAGAGAACCAAAACACAGGCAAGTATGGACAGGAGCATATTGAAAGCCGGTTGAAGGAAATTCACTGTTTCTCAAAAACACTGTCTAGCATTTTTATGACGTTCTGATGTTGCTTGCATGGCAGTAGTGAATTTTCTAATAGTCTGTGCAGAGCTTGTCACATCTGGTGTTTTATGGACCAACTATTGGCTTGAAATTTGTTGTTTTTGTTTTCAAAACAAGGAGAAGACGGCCGGGAAAGCAGGCAGAGCTCAACTTCTGGTGCAAGCGGGGAGCAACGTATAGCAGAGCAAGTACAGTCAGACAGTGGGCAGCAGCAAGATGATGATGAGGCGCCATCGTGCCATGACAGCCCGCCTGCAAGCCCAAGCCCTTCAAACACTGCTGCTGAAGAGAGAAGTAGTGCCCCATCATCCCCTGTGAGGCAAGGCTCATCAGTGCACTATTTAATTCTTTATTCCTGGTACCTTCCTGGAGAACAGGGCATTATGGAAAAAAGTTGTTAGGACAGCTACACATCCCCTCTTCACTAGAAGAGAGAGAAACCAAACAATGGACAATTGAAGGAAACATTCAAAGCATTGCCTCTTTTAAACTCTTTCACACCTGAATGGTGTGCAGGTGCAAGACAGTTGGAAAACGAGACTTCTTGCATGTGTACGTCTTATGTTGCACCCCACCTGCCGGTCAGTGTGTTGAAGTAACACTTCTCCACAAGCCAGTCACTAACTTTTTTCATGTCCAGTTGCTGCAGAACACTTGTCATGTATGCCCATGCAAGTCACAGCCGCGCTTGAACATACTTGTGCTGTCACTTGACGAGTAGGTTTCAGTTGTTAGTACAACTGAAATCAATGTTTTCAGATGCGCTGTACAGCCTAGTGTCGATATGGTGGGCATTATAATAAAAGGGCCCTGAAACACTTTTTGAACATAGTAAGAAAACCTTGCAGATCTGTTAACGAAGCTCCTCTGAAAATGTGAGCCAAATATTAAAGCTGCTCATGGGTCTGGTAACATTGCTTGTGCTTGAACAATTCGAAAAAAATTTACGCCAGGAGATTAGTGAGGCGACGAAATGATGATGTCATTTTATGATTAGGTAGAAAAGTGTTTCAGGTCCCCATTAGAAATCAAAATTTCATTAATTACTACTAGCTAGTTTACTAGGTGTTATAAACATTAAGCTGCTGGTAAATTGAACCCTCTGCTTATGCGATGTAAGGAAGTACTTGATATGCTGAGTATTGCTACACACAGCCACATTACTGAAGACTCTACCATGTTTGACGAGACACTTGATGTGTACCACATACCGTGAACAATGGTAAAGTAGTTTTTTTTCTTCCTCATAATGCCTGCAGCAAATAATCGCCTTGTGCATCTGTTTCGGCCTGGTAATTTCATTCACTTTATGAGAAAGTGCAACGTGACTGACTGCACACTAAATAAATATTTAATTGCTTTGTAATTATGAGGACTTGCTAGAAAATGCACAAGGGGATCATCCTACCACCTTGACTTTCTTTCAGTGTGGTTGGTAACACCTTTCATTTCATTTCATTTTTGTTTCCTTAAAGACCCCCTGTGGGGGTTTTGCATAAGGGGTGGGGTTAACTGAGAAAGCAAAACATTTTTTTTCATGATGACAAATGGGATGTAATTTTTTCTAGGAAGGTTGATGGACAGGTGATGGCTGCAATTTCGTGGGGAAGGTCGTTCCAGTCGCTTGCTGTTTGGAGGAAAAATGACTTGGAAAATGTAGTCGTACGGGGACGTTGGCGTGAAACTTTCAGCGGATGACCAATGACCTTGCAATAAAATGATGTTTCTTTAACGCTGATCCCCAGTTAATCGTAATTTGTTTCTGTAGGAAATAAGCATTGTGTTTAAGCTTTTCTCAGATCCACATTGTGGCTTTGATGTTTGGATTCCTGCTACTTTAGTTTTTCTTTTTGAACTTTTTGCTGCAAGCTTGCATTTATGAAGGAGGAAAATTGTCATCTACCCAGATTGTAGCAAGAAGCTACAAAGGAAACTCGGGGATTTCTCAGAAGTCTGAATCGATGACAATTCTTCCCTTTGAATATTTCTCCACCTTGTGGGCTTTCGCAAAACTGAGTTGCCATATGCGTTGTCTCTGGGCTTCGAGTTGTCAATTCATTGGTTCTAGAGCTGCGATCTGCTAGCCTCTTGGTTAGCTCAGATAGTAGAGTCTCGGAAAGGCATTGGCCCTGAGTTTAATTTTCAGAACAAGGTGAATTTTCCTTTAACTGCGAAGATTTTCCGAGAAATCTGTGAGGGTTTCCCTTTAGCTTCTTGCTACAGTCTGCATGGATGACAATTTTTTCCTTTCATGAACCTTTCTCCACCTTGCAAGCTTCCACAGAACTGATTGATTTTCCAAACTCCTGTTAAATATGCAGGAGGAATTCTGATGATGAGAAAGACTCTGACCAGGAGGACGCAAATGAAGCAGGATCGGACAAGGAGGAAGATGAAGATGACAAGGAAGACTCCGAGAGGGATGAGGACAAAGATGACAGTGACAATGAGTAAGTGCATTGGAATAATGTGCGAGTAGGTGATTATTGTGATTATGTGAAGTGCATTTTAGTTTAAAAGCTGTAAAATTAGAAAATCACATGCTGTTGGCATTCACTTGCATCTTATCCCTTTATCGCCTGAAAATGTTTTGGCTGAAGAAAAAACATCTGCATTTTGTATACATGGTGAATCATAATTACTGCACATATAATGATAACTTGCGTTTGCCACAAGAAATTGTGCACTCATTTTGTGTTATTGATGATGACATTATTCATAGCAACAGAGAACAGGCTGGCAGCATTCAGGACCTAAGAATGACCCACAGCACTGTCCTAACTTGTATATGGCTGTTGCCATCTACTTAGGGAATTTCTGCTCTGTTATTGTTATTGCTATTGTTATTAACATTGTAATATAGTTGCTGACCGATGTTTTGGAGCTGCTCGATTATTCAGACTTCCTCACAGCATTGCCGCACTCCCCATAAAGTGAATGGGTAATGTTGACAGAAAGTTTGGACCCTGTATAGTGTCTAGCTCAATTGTTCAGACATGATACAAGCATGCGAGGTTGCAAAGATTGTGGTTGTGAACAAAGTGGGTGGCATCCACGTTGTCACCCACACACCCATCCTTTTGTTGGTAAGCTGCTTTTCTTTTTTTTTTTTTTTCGAGAGGGGGAAGGAGGGGATTTTCAACTGCCTTGCGGCCATTACGAATAGATCTGCATCGAATAGATCTGTCCAAACATACTAGGCAGGGTTGGGCCTTGTGACCATTACAAATATTTGCTGCTAGCCGGTAGGATCATAGCCAGCAAGCTGTCTCAGGAAGATTGGCATGAATATGTTTGTGTGAGTGGCTCATTGGTGACTAGACCTCAGATCATGCACACAGGTTAGACTGATGACCTTACTAGAAGTGGCCTGTGACTCTGTGTAGGCGACCAGCTGGCAACTACCACAAGCATGCCTACCAAGTTCGTTTGTCGCTTATTGGATGGAGCAGTAAGCTTGCTTGTAGGCAGAAAGCTCCCAGCTGAATTTGTACAAAGCCGCCTAAACTGTCAGCATTATGGTGTCAGGGTTTCATGTGACATCTGTACAGAGCAGCATTGCAATGACGTGCACATGACATGCAATGACAATGCACATGTGATGAGCTAATGTGAGCTGTCCATGGCATTGACCTGTCTCGAAATTTCAAGTGAATATTATTTCACTGAAGCACAACACTGAGCAAAAGTCTGCAATAAAATTTTCGGGCTGTCGGTACAATAAAAAATGACCAAATTGAATTTTCTCCTGAAACCTGTTTCTTCATACAGTTTTGCAGTCCCATCAGTGTTTGCGAAGCAACTTTGCTACAATATCTTATTTTTCTAAACAGCATGGAAACGGGGTTTAAGTACAGTGGTGCCTGTGTACCGATTTGCAGGTCAAAGGTTGGAGAGCTGATTGCAAATATCTTTGGCGACAGTGATGATGAATCTGAATTTGAGGTGAGTTGGTTACATTTGGATTGGCTTTGGCAACTGCCATTTACTTCAAACCATTTTTGTTTTCTCCCTTGCCGAGGGTGAGCTTCACTGCCAACACAGACTTTCTCTGTTTGCCTTGACTAGCATCCGCAAGCAACATTTCTTTCCCGCCTTCTTCAATACGGTAGTCGAGGGGCTGCATCACATTTATGACACAAGTCTTCCCACTCCCTTCTTTTTCTTCCTTTTCTCGCTATGTGGTAGTGTTGCAGGTGATTTACCGATGTCACATGCCATGATCGATGACATTTCAGACAGTGCCTCTTACGTAGAGGCAATTGGGCATGCGACTTCGATTTTCTGGCTAGAAGTGGGGCTCCCTCAAGAGGAAAGGCGCGGGGGCTTCTCTTTGAAATTTCAACCATTTTCATGTCATGCTTGTCTGTTTGCAATTCCAAAACCTGGTGAGGAGCCCTTCAAAGACCAGGGGCGGTATTATGTAAGTGCCCACCTATCGGACATGTCCACTTCATCTGCTGTTGAAGTTCTTATTGGCTGGGGTGGGCTGTGCGTGCACAGCAGCCAGGCGCCACAGCCAATCAGCACTTTAGCAGCAGACGAAACGGACATGTTTACTAGGTGGACTCCTACAGAATATCTCCCCTGCTGTCTTGTCAGGCGGGAATCTGAATTTGATGAGCGTTTTCTTAAGGAAACAGTGATGGCACAGCCTCTCCAGAGCATTTGAGATAGTAGAGTGCTTTAGTTGAGCATCTTTACGGTATGCTCCGCTCCGAGTTGCCCCGCTAAGCCACAGCAGAGCGGCAGGTGATTTTCATGTTTTAGTTGTACGTTTAGCGTAGCGGAGCAGTCCTTTCATAGTTTCAGAGCCTACTTGCCAAATTTCAGGGTAATGAAAGAAGTTAAAAACACCCATTGATCACTTTTATAAAGTAAAACGAATATATACAACTTATTTTTCAGTGAAGTATCTAGACCTCCAATTGTAATGCGTTACCAGCCCATTTTATCCAGTGGAAAATAAAGCGCCGTCTTGGGGAACACTACGTGATAGCCAGTGAGCTTGTTGTTGCATCCAATCCAATCCTTTCTGATGCCAACGCTAGCCAACATGCTGTGTAGCACGCTCCGCTCAGGCAGCTTGTAAGCAGACCGTGTTTGTTGCTCCGCTAGCCCGCTTGCGGCTAAGCGGAGGGCGCATGCGCATTCGCACTTCCGCACTGCTCAGCTGCTGAGCGGGGCGTAAAAACGCCAATTTAAAACACTCTAGTGCTTGCAATGCTGTGAAATGCCAAGGGCATTAATGAACTTTGTCTATGTACTTAAGAATAACTTCTTGGGCGAATTGGTGTTTACTTTACATGTTGCTTTTTAGCGCAACAAACTTGAAAAAAAGAAAACAGTGAGAGGCAAAAGGAAAGATGAGCACTACACTTACAACTGTTTATTCCGAAAAACAGAGCATCGCATATTGTTAGGAATGGCCGTACGAGGTGGCAACGTGCCAGCTTTCAGCCCGCTGCACGTGTTCCAAGCCCACCAGACAGGGAGCCCTTCCGAGAACTGCGGATGACCGGCAGCCACGTGGCGCGCGGTCAGCTCAGGAATGTGGTACTCCGCCGCGCCACCCGAGACGGAGCACAGTTCTACGAAGCTCTCGGTCGTCGACTCCGGAGCCTTTGTGTGTATGGGCTCGAACTTGTGTGCATTAGTGTGTGTGAGCCATACTGCGGGGCGGCGGCAAGTTTACAATGATTGGACGAACATTCCCGACCATTCGTGCTCCGTCCACGCCGAACGATGACGTCGAACTATGACGTCAAGCGGAGAGCTTATAAGCAGCGTTTGCCGGCTGCTAGAGGGTGCTCGTGTCGTGCTCGTTGTCGGAAGCTGAGTGCTCTGTCATACTAGAAATGTACTAGTGAGCGGTGTGCTCGTAAACTGTTTGCTGTATGTTAGTTTTGCGGGCTCCATATGGGAGTCGCGCTAGACTGCCAATGTATCTTGCTTAAACTGTTAATATGTAAATAAATCCTGTTCACCGAGTTCCTGTCTACGACCTTCATCTCCTTCAAATGGTGGCAGCGGCGAGATAGTCCGACGACTCCAATATCTGGTTGACAGCGGTAGGATCGTCCGACGAATCTAATAATATGTACACAAATATACACATGCGCAAACGCATAAGACAAGCAAAGAACGTCAGTCAGCCAAAGGCATTGTTGTCAATTTTTATATGCTTAGCAATCTGAATTCCGAATCATAAAGCGTAACAGAAGTTTGACTCACGCAAGTTAGACCAGTGGTATGGATATGGAAGGCCTCTAACAATTCATGTGCGGTTTTGTTTTTGCTTCTGCCTAGGATCCTGATATTAAAGAACAGTGGTTTGCAGTCGGGGCAAGACCTGCAATGTGCAGATAGGTGCACAGTCATAGCGTTCTTTAAAGTATTTACGTGCTCTCTCATTCGGTCATTGACGCAACGCTCAGTTTTCCCAATGTAGCACTTGCCACAGATGAGCGGAATCAGGTAAACTACTCCAGTGGAGCAATGCACGTAATGCTTAACCTACACCCGTTCGTAGCGCCACCTGTGATTTTGGGCCAGAGACGGGCCAGAGACTGGCCAGCTTGTTCGAGGTGGAGAAGACCACAGGTACTTCGTACCTGTTCGCCACTTTCTTGAGGTTGTGGCTAACCCTGTGAAGCTACGGGGGACCACTTGCCTTTCCTCCCGGACTTTTTGGGGGGCTTTTTCTTTAAAGGTACCGAAGAGTGTGCTGGAGTTTTTAGATTTAAATATGACGTTTTTAAAACACAACATGTTTGTTGGTACTACTCACCACGTGCTAAAATAGAGCTGTTACTATACTATTCCGCCCACTCGAAAATAGTAAAACGAGGGATTGCAACAACCTGCCTGGGGTCCGCACTTAAAAAATTGTGTGTTCATAGGATCAAGACAAGTTTAGACAGTCAGATTGAGCGGCTTTTAAAAGCCGCCTACCCTCGCTTGGTGTTGACATCAGTGGGGAAAACTTTGCTCCAGAAGCTGAAAGGCAACAAAAAGCTCAAGGAGGGCGATGAAGTCGAGTGTAGTGCTAGAAAAAATGGCATAAGTGGTCACGTAAGGTTCACAAGGTCGCCACAACTTCAAGAAAGTGGCGAACAGGTATGGAGTACCTGTGGTCTTCTCCGCCTCGAACAAGCTGGCCCGTCTCTGCCCCCGAATCACGGGTGGCACTACGAACGGGTGTAAAGTACAGCATGTTAAGCATTAGGTGCATTGCTCCACTGGAGTGGTTTACTTGATTCCGCTCAGCTGTGGCAAGCGCTACATTGGGCAAACTGGGTGTTGCATCAGCTACCGAATGACAGAGCACGCAAATATTTTAAAGAAAGATATGACAGCGCACCCATCTGCACATTGCAGGTGTTGTCCCGACTGCGGACCACTGTTCTTTAATGTTAGGATCCTAGGCAAAAGCAAAAACAAAACCACACATGAACTGTTCGAGGCCTTCCATATCCATACCACTGGTCTAGCTTGCATGAGTCAAACTTCTGTTACGCTTTATGATTCGGAATTCAGATTGCTAAGCATATAAAAATTGATAACGATGCCTTCGGCTGACTCACTTCTTTTGCTTGTCTTATGCGTTCGTGCGTGTGTATATTTGTGTATATATGGGATGCTCTGTTTTTCGGAAAAAACAGTTGTAAGCGTAGCACTTTCCTTTCGTTTCCTTTTGCCTCTTGCTGTTTTCTTTTTTTCGAGTTTATTGCGCTGAATAGCAACATGTTTTGTCTCTGTAGCACTGTTACAAGCGTGATACGTATGAAGCAGAGCTTGTGTGACTAAGTTTTTTCTTTTGAACCTGTGCTCAGGGATTTGGAAAAGAAGACCTCGTTAGCACAAAAAAGAAGAAGGACAAAGCAAAGAAAGGAAGGAAGGGTATGCTTTTATTGTTATTGTACCATGTGTTGCGGATTTGGACAATGTGATGAGCGTTGTGCATAGCAGCCAATTTTTGTGAAAGAAGAAAGCACAATGGCCTTTACTTGTGTGCACTTTTGTGGAACTGATTGCTACGAATTCGGCATTGCTTCTTGGTCAAGTTAGTTATCTGAGAGCGGAGAGATGTTGACATACAGTTGACTTCCATTAATTCGACCCTGATGGGACCAACAAAATTGATTGGATTGTTCAACTGGTCGAATTGAGATGACGTGTGATGCATTGTCTGCTAAGCTCCGCTGAGACAGACGCTGCCACTAAAGGTGTCGCTATCGGGATCACTATAGGGGTTAGGCGCATCTGTGCTAACTGGTCAAGTTCAAATTGTCCAGCAAAGGCCAATTTTAGGATCGAAATAACAAAAGTTTGGGCCCATAGAAATGCATCGGCACCGGCCAGGAACTTCGGCTGGATCGAATTAACCAGAGTCGAATTAAAAGAAGCCTGCTGTATCTGCGTAGAAGTCTTAAAATGTTAAGCCATCTAAGTGCCTGTTGTTCAATATCAGTGAAATATCAATTATCCAGTGGCATTATTCTGATGCATAAAATTGACACAGCTCGTTGTTGAGTTCTTACAATGGCACTTGGTACCTGAAACCAAAGGTCATGTTGTGATATTGCAGGGTACCAGAATACGAAGCTTGTTGGCTCCTAAGCTTTAGGCAAAGGCCACTAGGTGTTGTCTTTCGTTCTTTCATGCTTTTCGTGGGGGCTGCGAATTCGGCAAGTAATTCATAATTTACGTCACATCAGCTTTTGTTAAACGTACCTTTTCTATCATAAAAGCATTAGCTCTGGAACTGCTATGTAAGTATAAAGGTGGTCTGTCCTTCGCATGTCATGACTCAAGCAGGACGAGAGCGTCGTCATGACAGGAGCAAGCTGTGTGTTTTGAGAAGTTGGGGCTCTCCCATTGTGCACCACTAATCCTTTTGTGAAGCTTCCATTCACTATTTGGCATTGTGCAAAGGGTGATCAGAGACGACACTGGAGGATCTGCTTTTTCTGGCATGTTTGCTTCGCCAAATATATCATTGAGTAGGCGGTGCTCAATTTGCGGTGTTCAAGGAGGGTGCACGTGAACAATTGGAAAGCGAGATATTTGCGCAATTGTGCCCCTGGTTGGCTAATGTGAGCCGTAGCTTTGCTGCACTGCACAAAGCTTGTGAAAAGTGTGTGGCAAGGACAAGAGAGCACCTGTGGAGATTGTGGATGGTAGCAAAGGCGAGTGAGAAACTGCAGCAGCCTTGTAGTAATCCATCGAATGCCTGTAACTTTGCTATTACGGCACCATGGCACAAATGCTGCCACTATAACATCAAATTTTCTATCTCCGATGTATAGAGGCCCCCTAAATGCAACAGATTTCATCCACGTCGATTCAGCAGTTATTTCTGAGTTTCACTTGTATTTGAATGGGAACAGTTGGTCTTTAGCTTAAAGTTTCCTCTTGAGCACTGATATTGAGATACAAGGGACCACTAGACCGGGCCTTTAAAAAAGAAGGACCTTCTATCTTTCCTGTGGAGTGCAGTGCTGTCTGACAGCGAGGAGGAGGATGACCATGAAGACAAGGAGGAAGAGAAGGTGGCCAACTCTGATGAGGACGAGGAGAAAGACATGGAGCTGTCAGTCGAGCCAGAGGACCACGAGGCAGACGAAAGTGAGCAGCCAGCACCGGTTGCAGTTAGCCAAGCTGTGCCAGATGTGTCCAGCTCTGATGATGAACTCGAGCCTGACAGCCGTCGATCGCGGTGCGTAGTACTTCTGTTCCCAGTCTTCAGTCTTCTAGCTCTGGCATGTGGATTTACTGTGTATCTGAGCGTTCAGTTGCACTGCAGGCGATAATGTGCAAAAGAAGTAACCGTCTGCATGTTAAAAAAAAATTGCAAGGAATCCTCCATCATTACATTTATCAACAGAAAAATTGCATTTTGAAATCTGTCCTAGTGGGAAGGAATAGCACAGTTACCTCAGGAATATAAAGACATTATCTCAAGAAAATATTATCTTCTTTGTACATTACAGCAGCCTTTGATAGACTGAAAATTATAGCTTATAGAATGCCTTTACTGTTGCTAACTGAGGGTAATTCACTTTGTGCAATAAGTTTGTTAACTGGTCTATGCCTAATGCTAATAGGAATTAATTAAAAAAAATTATGTTGTAGGGCACTGCTATTCTTCGCACACCGATTTGTTGATGATAGGTGTCGGTTGAGGGGTCTTAAATAATTGCTGCATACTTCAACTCTAGAAGGCATACTGTGTAAGATGATGCTTCTTCCGTACATAATTTACAAACCCGTGGTTGCTGTCTTTTTTTCAGTTGTTTTACAGTTACATCTGACAAATTCTGGCACATTGCTGGTCTTCAGTCATCGGTGACCCTTTTTCTGATGGTCGGTGGTGACAAAGATGCATGAAGCCACCAAAATATTGAGAGAATTGCTGGAGTTATGATTACTGTGTAAAAGATTGGCTCTTTTGTTTCATTGGTCTTGAATGATACATCTAAATACAGCCAAACTTAATACAGCAAACACGAATATAATGGATTATCAAATATAACAAAGCAAATCTGTCTTTTTTTACCTGGATATTAGCATGTAATGAATGTATGCTTGCATTGGTATGGGTTATAGCAAATGTATTCTTGTGTTGGATGGAAGTTTGTTATGTCGAGGTTTGACTGTATATTTCGTCTATCTTATGTGCACCTATCAGAGCCAGTTTATGTGTTTAGGGTCTAAAATACATCATGTGACTTTTGTGTTGTTGCCTTTTTGTTGTTTCAGAAATTCTGATTTCATGTCAGACTTCGATATTATGATGGCCAAGAAGAAAGAAGAAAACTCCAAGCGGAGAAAACGGAAAGATGTTGACATCATTAGTGACACTGATGACATCATAGTTGAAATAATTAAGGAAATGAAGGCTGCAGCAGAGGTTAGTGTGTGCCATCTGTTCTTGTCACATAATAATAGGAGTGCAAAACACAATTCTTGCTAGCTTTGTAACATCTGCCAGTGCTTCAATATCTGGGTTGGTTCATTAAGCAGGAAGCTGATTAGAGTATATAATATAGTACTACTACTGTCAATGTGTATTTCAATTTAAATTTCTAAGATTTGTTCATAACAAAGAAAGCGGTACTAATATAAAGACAATTGACGGCATTGCTTAGGGATTTGTTTTGTTCGCAGAAGCTAAAGAGCTTGAAACTAGTATGTTTGTCTCGCAGCTTCTGCTATACAGTCTCTGAATTATGTTAAAGACAAGAAAAGGCTTTGTCAAGCCTCTCTTAAATGTCTAGTACTATTTGTTGAGTGTCGGGCTACCTCTTGGTAGATGAGAGGTCGTCGCGCCAATTTCAAAGTAAACCTGTTAAGTTTGTAACAGAAGCTGTGCATGTGAATGTCTTGTACCACATATACAGTCAAATTTCGTTACTACGAACCCCACATTAATGAATTTCTCAAATTTACGAATATTTTAAATATCCCCTCCAGATTGACTATATTTTCAATGTAAAAAATATTTCAAAGCTATGAATTTCAATATGGTGCATATTTCAGAATAATGCACATAGTTTATTTTCCCCATTATAACCGAGGAACATCAGTATTACGAATTCGGCTAAAAGTAACAGTGCCGCAACTCTCGCGTGAAACAGAAGCCGCGAGTGCAGTAGCTGCCATCATCACCATGTCACAGGAGCTATCATCATCACCATGTCAAATGTCGAATGCTTCACCACAAACTTCAAGACAAAGGTTTGGCGATGTTCGCGCGAGATCCGACGATTAATGCAGCTAGCGACGGCGCCAAGAAGAAGCGAAAGCAGTTTTCGCTGCAGGAAAAATTGGACCTATTGCAGGAAATCGACGCAGGGAGAAAGCAAATCAACGTGTGCAGACAGTGTGGCATTGCCCCACCGACCATTGCGACCATATTGAAAGACCGAGACAATATTGTCAAGCTTCACCGGGAATAGCAACTCGCTCCTACAAGAAAACAGCTGCGATCGGAAAACTTTCAATATGTGTACCAAGCTGTTCTCACGTGATTCTAAGATGCCAGACTGCAAAACGTTCGCGTGTCTGGCCCAATGCTCCAAGAAAAAGCCTGCGAATTTGCCGATGCACTTGAAATAACTTGGTTTGGTGCCAGTACGGGTTGGCTTTTTTGTTTCTGCCAAAGGAATGAAATAACTTGGCAGGTAGTCTCGGGCAAGGAAAAGGCTGCTGACAGAAATGGCGCGGATTCCTGGTGCAATGATCATTTTCTAGAGGTGACTGAATCGTACTCTGAAGACGATATTTTCAATGCGGATGAGGCCACATGTTTTTATCAGCACCTGCCAGACCAGACGATGCACTTCAAAGGGCAGCAGTGCAAAGGAGGGAAAAAATCGCATCTTTGCATGGCAGTCCTGCTCTGCTGCAGTGAAACAGGCATGAAGAAAATTAAACCGCTTGTCATTGGCAAGTACGCGAAGACTTGCTGCATGAAAAATGTCATGTCGTTACCGTACGACTACTGCGCCAACAAACGAGCCTCTTTTCCGAGTGGCTCATCAAACTCGACAACCAAATGAGGAGGGATGACCGAATAATTCTACTGGTTCTCCACAGCTGCTCTGCTCACATTGTGAATGTTCGCTTGACCCACGTTCGCTTGGATTTTCCGCCGCCATACAACACGTCCTTGCTGCAACCCTTAGACCAGGGCAGTATAAAGAGTGTGAAAGTAGAATTTCGTAAGCGCCTTGTGCAGTGGTTGATTATCAACCTCCGCCTAAAGCAGCTGACTGCAATCAATATTCGTCAGGCAGCGGAAATGCTCACAGGAGCTTGGTGGAACTTAAAGGCGTCCACCATTAGCAACTGCTGGCAAAAAGCAGAGCTTGTCAAAGGGCCTGTGCAGCTTGAAGGTGACCTGGAGGCGACCGACAACAACCCAGGAGACCTCTGGACCGAGGTTGCGGAACTGCTGCCCACCGTCTCTTCTTTCGACGACTACATGGAGAGCGACAGCGCAGCACTGACGGCGGAGGACCTGACAACCGAAGGGATTGTTAACTGCATTTGCGACGTCTCCAGTGACGATGACGATCCGAAGGAAGACGACTGTGGGTCACCGAACACAGAAGATGAGATCGTGTCGGACATTGATGTTTTAGTGCACATGAACAAAGTCTGCACTTTCATCGCTCGGTGCAGTGGTGTACCCGATGAGGTATTGCGCAAAGTAGAAGATGTAGATGCATTCCTAATCAGTTGTGCATGCTGCATGCGCCAAAAGAAAATCACTGATTTCTTCAAATAAAGCAGCTTTGAAGTGAGTGAAACATTTTTATTTGAGAGTATGCTTGTCTGCACACGCGGCTATGGCCAAGGAATGCCATTTGCATTCCTAGGTTTGCCCACTAGCTTATAACCGCAAGTTTTTCATTAGAACAATATTTCAAAATAACAAACAATTTTCGGTGGTCCCGCGTGGTCCGTTATGGCGAGATTTGACTGTATTCAGATATATGCCACATATATTTAACCTTGATACAACAAACTTCAATATAGCGAAGTTGTCAATATAAAGAAGCATTTAACTTCTTGTCCATAGAACACCATGTATTGCACTCCTGGCAAATCATGAGAGTGCAACTGAACAATTGGAAAGTGAGATACTTGTGCAATCGTGCCCCAGGTTGGCTAACATGAGCCGTAGCTTTGCTGCACTGCACAAAGTTTGTGAAAAGTGTGTGGCAAGGACAAGGGAGCACCTGTGGGGATTGTGGATGGTAGCAAAAGCGAATGAGAAAATGCAGCAGCCTTATAGTAATTCATCAAATGCCTGTAACTTTGCTATTACGGCACCATTGTAAAAAATTATTGTGGCTGTTTGCTGGTTGCGAACAGCCACAATAATAACAAATGCTGCCATTATAACATCAAATTTTTGATCTTGGATGTTTAGAGGCCCCCTAAATGCCACAGATCTCATCCACGTCGATTCACCAGTTATTTCTGAGTTTCACTTGTAATTGAATGGGAACAGTTGGTCTTTATAACGAGATTTCACTGCTGCCGTGAAGGAATATGAAGGCAATAAATAGGAACTTCCGCAGATGCAAGTGGTCAAATGGTTGAATTAAAAGTGGCTGCTTGCGAATGTACCTCTCAAATCACGGGCTGTCGCGCGACCAAGAGCGACTGCAGAAGCAGAGCAGCTTCATGTTTTGTATAAAGTGCAAGTTTGATAAGATCCTTGCGCTCCTCACGCTATATGCTTTGGGTGCAAGTGAAGGCATGCGAGGGTGAGCCAAGAAGGATGGTGCTTGATGAGCACCGTCTTCCCACATGAGCAAAGGAAAAGAGGAGACAGGAACAAGCTTGCGGTAATGTGGTCAAGTGTGCGCGAGGGGTGGAGGGGTGGCAGGTTGTTGCATGTCTCCATTTCTCGAACTCCATGGCTGTGCATGGCTGTGAGCGTGGCTGAGCGTGCCATTTTAGGGGTAATCTGCCGCATATTTTAAGAGTTGGCGTGGTATCATATGCACTGTCTTCCGGCGCGTTTAGTACTGAAGGTTGCATAATCGCAAGTTTTGGAGACATGTAGAAGTGAGATGCAAATGAAGAAGCACTGCCGACACTTCTCATGATAGCATTGTCCCATGGCGGGCGACACTATCAGCCGCGGGAGCAGAGTGCATGTGAAAGTGTAGCTGGCTTCACTTCGTACCACTGATGTGAAGAGATTGTCGACGCAAAATTAAACCATATCTTTAATTGCAGGCTCGCAAGTTCAACAGAATGAATTTATTTCCCTTTCAAATTTGCTTCTTCTGATTATCCTATAATTTGGAAGAATTGGAGCCCCATTCGTGTAAGAAAACTTCATAGGATACTGTATTTATTTGCATAAAAGATCTAATTTCAATATAACAAAATTTAAATATGGTGCAACTTGCTGATTTTACCGACTTCATTATATCGAGGTTTAACTGTATTAGAGTCACTTAGCATGTTACATTTAGCCTAGTCATCTTCAAAGGCTGTGGATGCACCGGATGCATGGTATCCATGTGTTTGTGCATTTTCAGTGCCATGCTGGGATGGCTCATACATTCTCTTGGGGCCACCAGTTGTATTTAGAATGTATCAGTTAGCATAAATCTGCTCTAGGTTACTTGTGACTGAGTGCCGAGTTCTGAAATCTTCCTTTCCTTGGGGCCACTTCCGTACCTTATTTGAAGAGCCTTTCATGCTTCCTTACTGCGAAAGATGTATGGAGGAAGCAACTGTATTCTGGAAGCTCCCTTTACCCGCCTGCATGAAAGAAACCATTTCGTTAGGTAAATAATGGATTCCATGCATCAGGGTTCAAGGGTATTCATCATAAGTTCCACCAAACGTCTTTATTCACAAAGAAGGTTATTCTGTCAAATAATTTTTGACATTATATAGTTAATACATAAATGCATACACTTTTTCCTGATTTACATTCAACGCTAACTCGTGTAAGGACACCTTGTGGAGAGCGACGTGGACGCCTTACAGGGGATGCCGGCCGTTTTGGATGTATTAAGTTGTCGTCCTGTGCTGTTTTGTCCTTTTGTTTATAACTTATAGTTGCATTTGCATAGATTTCTGTTACGATGCTTTGACAGTAAGGTGACAGTTGGGCGCTGTTCCTCAGATTGGTTCTCAATTTTTTGTTGCTGTAGGCTTAACAAAAGAAGCTATATTAGCTCTGCATGGCCTCGAGATTTGGAGGCGTGTGCGGCCAGCAGCATGTGCACTGCACCATCTTGGAGGCCACAGACATAGAAGTTTGCTTGTACTTTGCACAGAACGCGCTACCCTCTGCT
Source organism: Dermacentor andersoni (assembly GCF_023375885.2). Lineage (NCBI taxonomy): Eukaryota > Metazoa > Arthropoda > Arachnida > Ixodida > Ixodidae > Dermacentor > Dermacentor andersoni. Next base: position 87,549,901 of record NC_092815.1, read on the forward strand.
GAAACTTGCAGCCGCTGTTTTCTTCTCACCTGCAAGCCGTCCACCAGAAAGTAATTGTATGTGCGCCGACAAGCATCTTGTGGGAAAGCATTGCCAAGAAGCTGTCGTTCAGTGAAAGCAGCGAGGAAAGGCATTGCCAAGAAGCCCACTTAGCAAAAAAAGAAAGCTGAGGAGAGGAAGCATGAAGGTAGCTTTGGGACTGCCTCATGGTAAGGGAGTGCCAAGGAAGCTTCTACTAAGGACGCCTCAAAAAGGAAACCTTCAGAATTGATGTAAGGTGGCCTAACTGCAATGAAGGCTTCCTTACTAAAATAAGGAAGGTGTCAGAATTTGGGCCTGAGACTATGCATGCTTTCCGTGTTAAAGCTTTGCTGTAAGTGGAATCAGACAGAAACTTCACTCAAGGAAACAAAATTGCTCTAGCAAAAAAAAAAAGTGTTATAAATTTTATTCACAAATGGCTCAAATGTAGAAGCATGGTTGGATTAACCAGTGTGGATTGATTTCCTTAATTTAGCCATGTTGCTGCATTGAGGAATGGAGGAGGTGTTAAATACCAAGAGCTTTACCTTTCAGTGTTGGCTGGGATGAAGATTATCCCGATTATCCCCATATTTTATGGCATGACCATAGCGCTTATGACTAGGGCTCCGTGTTTTCGGAGCTCACTTTTCTTGAAATTCGGAGGGTGTTTTCTGGAGTTCACCTATTGGCAGAAATTTGGCATTTATCGGAGTTTATTTCTCGTAAATCTCCAAAATTCTGAGTTTAATTTTGCGTTATTCTCAATACTCCAAAATATTATATGAAATTATATCTGAACACGAAAACATCAGAATGCTTGAAGCATATTTTAGTTGTCTGGAAGGTTTGGACGCACAAACATGCATACACACAAGCGCAAATACTTGAATACAGAGTACCTATGTTTGTGCATATTACAACCTTAAAGCTTGTAATAAACTCAAGCATACTTTACAAGGTTGCTGTCACTGATGGAAGACAGGGCTTCTTCAGCTCGACGTGGCATTTTGATTGTAGATGCTCTGCAATTCTCAAGGCGCCCTTGCACTTGGCAATGCTAACTCTTACATGACAAAACTTGCAAACAATGGCTCCTTCAGATGACATTGACTCTTCATAATCACTAAACTCCATTACGTAGTCGCTGGAAAGCTTTCGTTTCCTCCCCATGTTGCTTGCCCAAAATTCATGCGCTACAGAAATGTGTCACGTGAGCATGCCATGCTTTCCGCCATCGGGCTATCCACGCTAGAGTGCCGCCAGGGGACTGTATATCAAGATATCGTCTCGCGCTCCTGGTGGCGACAAGCTCATTGTTAAATGTGCGATGGGTGCAGTCTATGAGATACTGTTAACGTGAGGTAAAGTTTATATCGGCCAAACCGGCTATGTATCAATGACCGCTTACAACATGCCCTTTATCGAAAGGCTTTCAATAAAGAATGGAACAGGTTCATATTGGCCTTTAATGTTGGAGTTTATTGGATAAATCCGAATTGTCAAAAATTTTACTGGTGAGTGTTTATCGGATCATTTTTTATTTTTTTATCCGAAAACATGGAGCCCTACTTATGACAAAGCCTTGGATATTGAGCTGGCTGATGCTCCTGTGGGCTGAGTGTTTGGCTTTAATGGCACACTTAATAATCGTGGGTTATTACTTCATAATGTTAAATTTGTGCAGACTTGCATGTTACAAATGACATGCCATTAATAATTTTTAATCAGTTAAATTTATTGGTAGTAATGCTCACTGCAACTTGGTTACTTCTTTAAATAACCAATTACACGCACCCGGTTACTTTATCGACGAGACAGGCTGTAACAGACGATGAAGCTTTGAGCATTTTAATTTAGAGAGAACTACAGTAGAATGCGCGTGATTGTGCCATGCAGCAGCCTCACAATCGCTCATATTTAGACAGGCTTATGCGGGCACTCAGAATTTGTTTCCTCATCTTAACTTTTCACCAGATGTTGGCCAACAAATTGCGCCAGTGCTCCTATGGCTTGATGGCCACTTTGGACATTGATGCCAGGAAGTCGCGTATGGACGATTTTCCAAGTTTTCCATTGGCTCTACCGAAAGCCTCTCGATGGTTGGACTCGGCAAGGAAAATGTTAGTTTGTTAGCTAGTTTCTTCATTTCTTTGGGCTATTTGGTTACATTGACAATCATCATCGATAGTTTCTACACAATCTTGCAAGTCTCTTTTTTGTCCCAACACCATTTCACAATGGAATGAGCTTCCACATAATATTGAAGATTGCCAGTTTAATGTGGAGTTTTGTTTCTTGCTAAATATTTCTTTTAATAAGTGTGTTTTTGTGCAACTTGAGGCAAAGCACAAAAACAAAACATGAGGCCAACAGAAGGGAACGAAGACACAGTGCTTTCTCTTGTTCTTGTTTCTTGTTCTCTTGTAACCATACTATTCTGTAGGTGTATGGGTTTGTATGTATACTGTAATATTCCCCCTATAGTAATACTTTCATGGCACTGCAGATTCATGAAATAAATAAATAAATAAATAACCTTGTCTGTGTGTGGTGTCTTGGTGTGCAGGAAGACAAGGAGCTGAACCAGGCTAAGCGTGCAGCGACTAAAAAGCTGAAGCTGCTGCCGGTAGTAGTGCCCCAGCTGAAGAAGCTGGACCTGAAAGGTGCCTTCTTGGACCAGGGTGTTCTGCATGCCATGGCCGAGTGGCTGGCCCCACTCCCTGACAAGAGCCTGCCCCACCTTCAAATCCGTGAACACATGCTGCGCCTTCTTGGCGAGTTCCCACCTCTAGACCAGGGGTTCCTCAAGTCAAGTGGCATCGGCCGTGCCGTCATGTACCTCTACAAACACCCCAAGGAGAGCAAGGAGAACCGTGAGAGGGCAGGCAGGCTCATCAATGAGTGGGCCAGGCCCATTTTCAACCTCAACACAAACTACTCATCCATCTCCAAAGAGGAACGCGAACAGAAGGACTTTGAGCGCATGCCCCAAAAACGCAAGATCAGGTTGGTACATAGCAAATCAGCAAAGTATCCACATGGGAATATACATGGATACATACATATGTCAGCATACTAGGAGTATGCATACTCGTCAATATATTTTGCAAGCTATGTGCTCACTTTGACACTCGCATTCGTCGATACTCACTCGTGTTCCTACTCAAGCTCACTAACACTCACTTGCACTCATAATCGCTTCCGTTCACACTTACTGACGCCCACCCACACTCATAATGTCATCCACTCTTGCTCTCCGGCATTCACTCACATACTCGTATCCACTGACACCTGACGACAGTTACCCATGCTCGTATGCTCACTCAAATTGACCATTACTGTATTTTGTTTATACACGTGTTAACTGCCACTTACTCTTGTTCATGCTTAGGTCCAGTAGAATTCACCGACGCTCATTCGCACTCATGTCCACTCACACCTCTCGTCACTCGCTAAGGATCTATATCGCCTTTGAAATGAGTGTGGCACTTGTTACTCGTGAGCGAGTATGTCGACCTATGCACGGATGTGACAGTACCACACTGCATTTGCAACGTGGTTATCTCTATATGAGGAGCCACTGTTTACTTGTAGCCACCCTTTCTGGTCCAGTTAGGAATCGTAATGCTGTGTGAAAAAATATTTGACTTGGAGGAAACAAAGACCAAACTTTAACCTTTGGAGGTTTTGCTAACACCTACTGTGCTCTTGTGACCAGGATGGACCATTCTACCGAGGAGGAGCCGCCAAGTAAAAAGGACATTGACAAGGCTTTGACTGGAGAGGACAAGTGAGTAATTGCCACATTGAAAAGAATACAGTGGTGCACTTCTGTGAACACCCACGTAGGTGTAGTTTTATGAAGACAGTTGTTTCCATCTGAAAAAATTATTGTCTCAGAAGACTTTTCGATATATATTCAAACTTTAAAACATTTTGCAATATTTTGATTCTGAGAACATTGCAATTGTTTGATTCAAGGAATCTCAACCATACATGTGCCCGAGAACTCCTATGCTCTGTCAAGCGTAATAATTGATCTGGCTCGCCGTCGTGAGAATGGTTAGCCACTATAACCATCTACTGCTGTAAATTGAATGAGTATTCATGTATATTGAACAGTAATCTAACAGAGCTTGATGGTGCCACCTCATTTATGGCATCGTCAGCTGGTCGTCTCAGAGTGCTCTAAACTGCTCTTGCAAGCAGCATTGTTTTCGACTTGATCTTGTGTAATGCGAGATTTTGTACCCAACCCCTTATGTAATGCCCCTGAAGTTGAGGGTCTTTAAGGAAAATAAATTGAACTGGACATGACTGGTCAAAAGAGAGTTCGTGCCTTGCATTCAGATTCGAGCACTCTCAGGTGCTCCGAGCACCTGTCAGTGGAGCAGTTATAGAGATTGAGAGCATTTCACATTTTGTGATCTCATTCACAGGATTGCCACTGTTTGTGACAGTCCACCGTAGCCTAGGCAACTGCATGCTGGTATATCAATAAACGCTTGTCCGAACAGTGCCTTCGCCGTTTTTCCTGGCAGAGTTGGCAGCTAGGCAAAATTGGACTTTTGCTGTAATATTATGATTTCGCTTCCATCATTTCCTCCTCCGAGAATGAGTCTCACATTCTGTTTGCATGCTTGCCCTCTGCCTCTGAGTTCGAGGAACGTTGGATCTGCCCAATTCTGAGTCGGAAGGTGGAGTGTTGCAGTAATGTGTGCTGTGACACTTAATTCTTATACGTTTCTGGAAAAGGCATTAGTATATATGCACAGTGTGAATAAGGGGAACCAAGGTGCTAAATTTGTAATTATTTACAATGACATGAACCCACTCATATACTGTGTGTCCTATATCATATGAATATTAGCAAAATCTCGTTAATTCACAACTCGTTAATTCTAAACTCGGATAATTAGAAGTAGCCGCCGCGGTTCGTCCAGCAATGCATTGAAAGCAATATGTAACACATCCCGCTAATTCACACTGAAATCTGCACAGCTACCGACAATTCGAACTCCGCACCATCATGGATAGGGAGAGTCACCGCGCGGACCGCACAGCTTTGCTTTTTCCATCTGCGGTCCTTTGTTCAAGCCTGACTGGAGAGAGACGCGTTTGCACCTGGCCAGGCATGGCCAACGCCTTTGCTGCAAGTCGCTTCTCTGCCGTGAGGTTCATTATAAAGCTCAAGAGCAATAAAATCATTGCCGTGCACCGTATGATGTATGTGCAAGCGAAAGCGTGCAAGGGTGAGCCGGCGAACGCCACCCAATATCGCATGCGCGAGTGAGGAAAGCGGGGCGAATGCGCGCCCTCTCTCATTGCACGGGAGGGAGGGAGGTGAGGCGGAGATGGGAGGGACGTTCTTCTCCGGCGGCTGCTGCTTACGGTGCGACCCTGCGGGCGCCATATGTTGAAAGCGATCTGCGATGTGGCCGAAGTGCATGCCCGCGTGGGCTACGCGTGGGCCTCATCTTCAAAGTGATATGCGATGTTTGCAGAGTGCGTGTAGTGCTGGCAGCTTCGTATGCGATTTGCTTTCTAAGTTTCATTCGCATTGAAGCGAGAGCTGTACGAAGGTTAATTCGCTCGCTGCTACTGCCGCGATTACTCACTCCAGCATTTTTCAGCGAGTTTCCATGGTCATCGAGCAAGATGTGTTCATGTTTACCTGTGCACACGTGACACAGTACTTAATTTATTTAGTAAGCGAATGTTTACAAGTTTATACAGCTGATAATGCTACTATCCTTACTATGTATAGCTATCTATTAATTTGCTATCGCAATCGATGCTTTGCTTTTCGGGCGAAACTGCAACATTTTTTTGTTTTCGTGCCAGTTGGCGCGACGAACACACGGATGGAGCAACAGCCATCTCGACGTTGGGCATGTCAGACTGCTTTGGCTGGGTCCGGTTATGTTGGCTGTGCCAGTGCTTCGAGGTATAGACGTTCACGCCAACGTGACATAGCGTGTGTGCACAGCTCACGCCACGTCGAACTAGATACGCGCCTTAAGCGAGCTATTTTTTTATTATTTTCATTAATTCGAATTTTGTATGACTCGAATTTTCGTAGCATCCCTGCGGAATTCGAATTAACGAGCTTTTACTGTACAGTACACTTCCATTTGCTCGACTTCTGTTAGTGCGATCCCGAATGAAATTCCTGGCCCCATCGAAGGTCGCATCAGGGACCATTGAAGGTCCCATCAATTTCTACGGGCCCAAGCTTTCTTTATTTCTATCTTAAAATTTGCCTTTGCTGGACAATTGGAACTTGACTATGAGGACACACACCTGACTCCTATGGTGACCCTAACAGCAAGCCCTTTGGGTGTAGCATCTGTCTCAGCTGAGCTTAGGGGACAGTCAATGCGTTGAAAACACGTCATCCCCCATTGAAAATGCCTATTTTCAACCTGCCCTAGGAGGATTTTCAAGAAATAATCGTAGCTCACAATTTCTGATTATGGTATTTGCTCGATTATAAGTCGCAACCTCGTTTTCTTATCTTATTTTCAAGAAGACTGGCTGTAAATTGCCTGCATTTGCAATCAGACATGAAACCAAAACCACGTTTGTGGCATTCGTATGCTTTATGGCATAAGATAGATTTTTTGCAGTAAAGCAGACTAGGAAACCGGCTGCCAATGTGGAACATATATTAGACCCTTGCCCATTTTTTTGCCAAAAAATCGGCTGCTCGCCAGATTTCTACATTGTTTAGAAGCTTTAATGTTGCTTTTACTTTAGTTTTCTACTTCGGACACATAGAAAACGGGCATGCATTTGATTCAGGGTATGTTAGAAAAGTGCAAATACTGCCAAATTGGTAATCACTGGTGTGTTATCGAAATTTTTTTTTTTTTTTTTTTTCGGCCCGCTAGGTAATGTGATCAAATTCGTCGGTCTCTTTGGTGTTGAATTATTACAATTCGACTGTATTTGTTTCCATGGTGCACGATCTGACCTTGGTGCCCAGCAATGATAGAAAAGAAAGGCTTTTATTATTATCATTTAATCCACCTTTTCTGGTTACATTTACACAAGGAAAGAAAGAAAAATGCAGTGTTTCTTCGAGAGATGTGGCCTTCAGGATACTGGACATGTCTATAGGGGTCTGAAGGTGCATGCAGAATCCAATTTCGGAGCCAATGATATAAATGAAGGCTAGAGATTTTTCTTGTAGCAGGTGGTTGTGGTGACACGGATAACACAATTTTTAGTACCTGCGCCGGGTGCAAACAGGACGTCGTACCTCTTTCATGTTGGTTTGTGTGCCCCGTGTTCTGAAACCACTTGTCAATGCCCAGATCCCTGAGGCCTGGCGAGAAGGGCTGGGTGGCAAGAGCAAGGGTGCCAATGCCATCTACCAAAGACTACGTGGTCCGGCCAAAGTGGAACTGTGACACTGAGTTTGTCAAGGTGCGTTACCTGTGACCATGCAGAATAATAACGTATTGATAACAGTGTAATATCCTTGCTTTACTTTCTTTAGTTATCGCCCTTGACACATTATTGTTTTGTTTAAAGGGACCCTGAAACGATTTTGACAATTTTGTACAAACGTACCGAGTTGTTAGAGTAGGTCCTTCTGATCATTGACGCATCTAAGTGCTCTGCGTAAAGCGAATAATTCATTATAAGGCTTTAAAAATGTACATCGCTGCCCATCGCAGCACACTGCTCGGCGGAATTTTTAGCCGCCCATATGACATAAATCACCCAATTGACATCAGTAGGGCAAGCTATCCGATTGGCTGCCCAAGGAGCATCATCGATAATTTTCCACCTTTATGGTGAGCAAATGGTGTTTGTAATAGTTGAAATGTTAGTTAATTTGTTTCTATAAAAAGAAAGTAACAGAAAGAGAATGCACAAGAACAATTTCTCACTACTTAAGCACTTCTGGCACACAGCGAGCGTCGTCTGCTTGTGTTACAACATGCTCCATTTTGACGAGAGCTGCGTGGTCAGAGCCGGTCTCAGTCTTTTCGCGAGCACTATGATTCGACTTTGTTGCGTTGTGGACTGCAAACGTAGCAACTGTCAATATGCCAAGCTGCAACATCGTGTCCCTCTGCAAGGCAGCAGATGAGCGGACTGGCAGCAGCGCATCGGACTGCCGCTATCCGATCAGCGCCAGGATTTGCACATTGTTGGCCGTCACTTTACACCGGAAGATTACTAACGCAATAGTGTTTCGCGAGTCCTGTATTAGAGTAAACGCAGGCACAAGGGGACAGGGCCTGGCCACTTGACCGTATTGTTTCACGAGATGAGCAGAAGCGCAAATGTGAATGGTCTGCACGGTGCAGCTACCTGGTGGCACAGCGCTCGACCATACACTGTAGCAGTAACGAAATGTATTCTTCTTTGCTGCTGGTGTAAATTTTTCGCAGGAATGTAATCGTTAACACATTGTTTTTGTAGATGTTTAAAATGTTTTACACTTGGTTAGAGCAATATTAGCTCCTTCTTGTCTGGTTAAGCTCTGCGCCAATGGGTGGCTGGACCGTGGAGATTGATCAGGCAGCTCATGTACGTCTACGCTAAATGTCCTTCATCAGCTTGAGTTTATGCCTCCAGCCATCCATCGAAACCCCCAGCTCGCCTGTGGTTACCGGAATACCAGACATGTTCGGCGCTGCGACAGAATGCTTGCAATGCACGCTGCTTTGATAGCTCTTGCTTGGGGTCGACTGCCAAGCAGCTGGCGGAGAGTCTGGAGAGGCTTCATGTGCTCACTCCTAGAGAACCGGAAGTCAACGACACGACGTGCCATCATGACACAGAGCCAGTGAAGGCGGAGCTTAGCCCCGATCACTTGGCGAACGAGTTGAGGAGAAAATGCATGACTATGGAGGAGGGTAACTTGTAATCGACCGTAGCTCTCTTAATATGAGACGTTTCACAAAAATTGTGGCACGAATTAACTTTAGCTGTACCCTACGTGTCTACAAAATTTCTCCGAACAGTTTCAGGGGCCCTTTAATGTTTCGAAGTGCAAGCTCTTGGATTACCTGTACACATTGACGCAACCTGCGTGTTCTCGAAGGTGTGCACTATTGCCCGTACATAAGTGCGCATTCCAACTAAAATCTTCCGGCTCGTTTATGAAAGTTTGCCATGCTAGATTCAGGTCATCGTGAAACTTATATGCCATGTATAAATAGCGGCCAAGCAAAAGCTGCTTCAGTTCTGATTTTCTGAACAAGTGCCAAAGAGCGCAGCCCTTTGGCACTTGTTCCTGTGTTTCGCGGTGCCGTTGTGCCTTGCCATAGCCGGGGCCAGCACGCTGCTGTAGCTGCGCGCACTCCTGGCGCCATCTCTCGTGCATGGCACGAGCCTTGCTCTCTTTGCTCCTCCTCCAATGCCACCCAAGTACAGCGGCAGTCAGAGCGCCAGCTCGGTGGTGACTGATCTCGATGATGTGCTCTGCCCAAGCCGAAACTCATAGCCGCCGCCGTTCGCCACTGCGTGTACTCCTTCCCCCCTCCTTTCCTCCGCGGCGGCGACCGCGCGTGGTGTTCCCTGACTGCTCAAGCACCGGCTCAGAATCGGCGAATCACAGTACACGCTTCCCGAGCCAAGACGCAAAGCCACCTTCGGTTGACTCGCGAGCAGCGTCAGCTGCTGGCACTTTTCGCGATAGCGTCGTCCCAGTGCGGGCGACACTATCAGCCGCGGATGTTGAGTGCATGCGAAAGTGTGGTTGGCTTCACTTAATTCGTACCGCCGATGTGGCATGAAACTGTGTCATTCGTCACCGACTTCCACATTCATCAAAATGAACTGTTTTCTCATTCAAGATTGCTTTTTCAATTGTCCGATCATTCGGAAAATGGTCGGACAATTCTTTCCTGTAAGAAAAATCCCCTTTCCTTGTAAGAAAAATCGATCGGCGAGTGTACTTATTAGCATAAAGTCGAATTTCAATACAACGAAATTTCAATATAATGAAGCAAATTGCCAATTTCGCCAACTTTGTTATATTGAGGTCTGACTGTATATTTTTTCTATTAGAAAGTTGTGTAATGACCTCTTTTTTATGGGAATTTACACTAGTGCCTTTAAATCAGCAAAATAAGTACAAAATAGCTTATTTCTTATGTGTGTATGTTTTCTGAAAGCAAGAAACTTGCTATTTTGTGTGCCAGTGTATTAATTATGATAGAAGTAGTTGTGAGCTTACGCACATTAGATATGTTACGTATGGAGGTCACCAATTCACAGCTTTTGCCCGTAATTCTAAGGCTATGTGAATGCGTTAGTGTGCCTTAGTTGTCATATTCATGCCCAGGAATTAGGGACGTTCGAGCGCTATAATATTTGAAATTCCAATGACGATGCAAGCAATGATGTACAGCACCACGTGCAGCCACTCGCTAGGCTGAGCGTAGTTTAAGGGAAAGAAAAGTGCTCTGAAGACTGGAGTGGAGCAAGTGCACTCACTTTGATTTTATCATTAAGTTTGATCTCTGTCTGTCATAAGTGCTTGGTGATGGCCCAGCTGATCGTGGTTGCTCTCCAGCAGGTACTCTTATATTATTTTACGTTTGATTGAGTGATTGTTTCATGACTGGAATATCATTTTGGTTTTTTTCAAGACTCACAATTAGTATGACGAGCTAAAAGCAGATTCCTTGCAAGTTTGTAAAACAGCTGGAACATAATTGACACCATAGTTTCTTTGCCTGTTGCTTTTGACTGCACATACTTCCCTCAAATTTATAGTTTCCATAAACTCCCATAGTTCAAACATTGCATGCAGTTTGGAATAGGTCTACAGCTGTAGGAAACAGTGATCCTCAATTGGGATGTAAAACGGTGCATAGAATAAATTTCCTCCAGGCATTTTGTAATTATGGTGTCTGTGATATTTTGCACTTTTAAATTGTGGTCTGTGGGATATTTTATTAACAAAAATGTCACTTTTTAATAGAAACAGTGCCTTTTTCCACTTATGACTGTGGTGGGGCACTAGTTATCCCTAATTCCTGTGCTTATAATTGCGTGGTGTTTGGTGTCATGCATATAGCAAAAATTGAAACTGAACCAGCCAGGCCAACAGTGTACCACAGAAAGATTGAGATGAACTTGTCATTCTTTTTTCCTTTTCTTTCATTGCTTGCAGAACACGAAGAAGACAATGACAAGGCTTGACAAGCACATGCGGATGATTCAGGAAAGGAAAAAGAAATCAAAAGCACAGAGAGCTGTCACTATCAGCATAGAAGGAAGGCATATGTCCTTGTGATTGCACATTGAACTGACTTCATTTTTTCCCCCTTAGGATCTACAAGCTGTGCCACATTACAATCAGAAGTGTAAAGAAATAAAATATATGTGTGACAGTTTGGATGTTCATGCTGTTTGCTCATCATTGCCTCCTTATAGGGACACTAAAGGTGGCATTATAGATTATTTATTTAGTTTTGAAAAAACTGGATTCAGATAATTTATGCCATGTTTCACTGGTTCTAAGCTCATTTAGGCTCACGTTTCTCAAAAAGAGAAAAAAAAGCTTGTATTTCCTGTACTGATATTGATGTGGGACTTCATTTATACGATCCAGTTACGTACAATTTCCTGGTGCCAACATTTGCAAACGAGAACACGGAAATGACCCAATAAAGTTACGCTTCTCTTATACCAGTTCATATGTTCCTGGAAAACATGATCTTTTGGCATCAACACTTAGTACACTGCCAAACTATGATTGTATGCTACGTTTCTTGGCTGTAGGTCCTATGTAAACAAGCAAAGGTGCGAGGCAAACAATAACAGAAGCCACTTGCATCAGCAGCTTCCTCGAAATGCTCGGCCGCCTGTCTAGTGTAAAAATGCTGGTGTGCACTCATTTTTCTATCCCAGCACCAGCAAATCTCCTCCCAGCTCATTGCACGCCACATTCAAAGATTTAGCCGCCAACTCTATTGTGGTAAGCATCTTCACCTACCTGTTTCACAGCATGTGGGGCATAGTGCCATTGGAAGCATACTGCGCTCTTTTAATTCCACCGTTGCCCATCATCTTGATTTTGTTTTGGTTTCCAGTCATCTTAAAACACTACGCAATACGAAAACAACAATGTGCATCTCTGGCTGCTTGGGTCCCACCAGGTCGACTCGCTTGGTGTCTCGAGCTGCAACAACTCGCACAGAGTGGACACGTCTAAACTTTGTTCCATTGCCCTGCATCAAGGAGCTGCTGGCCCAAGCCAAACAATGAGGGATGGAAACAACCTTGCTGAAGCTGCAAAAATTAGAATGCGTGTCTTGGACCGCTTGGAGCTCTACCAGCTCAACGTGCTTCGGCATCTTGTGCTGCAACGATTCACGTAATGCATCGCATTACGTAGACAATGCATTATGTAGATGTCAACTACAGTCTAGTCTGTCAAATCTTTAGTGAAATTGTATCGCATGTTCTCCCGCTTAGTACCTTTTCGAATTTTTTTACTCAAAACGTATGAATGAAGTTCTATTATTAACATAGGCCAATCATGAGTGAGGGGCTAGCAATGATATTGTACAAACCTCGATATAATAACGCACCTCGATTTAACGAGATTCCCAATGTAACGAACTATTTTCATTTCTCGATCTTATTCTATTGAGAAGCATGTATTCGCGATTTAACGAAGTAATTTCGTGACACGCTTTCGACTTGACGAAGTTTGCCTCACAGCACGTGGAGCCTGTTATAAAAATGTCGGCCAAGGCAAAAGTTATTTCAAGCGTCCTTCCGCAAGAAAACTTGGAGCGGCAAAAATGCCGTCAAAGCGCGCACAGCGGGACGTAGTAGGCGGGAAACGCCGCTGCACCATTTGTCGCGTTGGTGAAGAACTTGCGGAGGCGGGGCGCGTGGCCGCTCGCAGCGCCCGGGAAAACACGAGAGCTGACAATTCTGTTTCTGCGCAGGGGGTATGGGGAAGGGAGTGAACGCGTGGTAACGTGATCAAGCACACGCACGGTAAGTGCAAAGAGAGACCTTAAACAGTTCGTGTCTTAATGCGCATTGGGTTCGGACTTTTCTTGGCTATGAAGCGAAGCAAAGCGAAGGCTATGGAAACTAGGCGCGCCTCTTTCACCGCTGCTGGAAGTAGTCCCGCAATTTTGCTTACGTTACGTTTTCTTACGAGGGAAATAGGAAATAATACTTTTTTTTACAGCACCTAATTTGAAACAATACGTGACATTCACCAGTCAAATGTTGGTATTTTATAGTGCTTTTAGTTTGCTCTTTCGAATTTTCGCACACTCGAGACCGCCGCACGTTTTGCACATTCATCAAACGCAAAATGACGCCCGTGTCTTCTGGAGGGTGTTCGACACTTGCTGTCCCGCCAATCAACTCTCCTCAGAGGCTGTTTACTAACTTTAGCAACTAAAGACTGTTGAAGCACATAAAAAAGCTTTTCCAGCGTCTGCGCGGAAACCAAGCGAGCCCCTTTGGAAATCGTACAAACGAGTGAGCGAGCTTAATGCTGCGCCGGCTCTACCGACGGCAGCGTCGGTGGCGCGTCGTCATACGGCTGCTGCGGAGCTCCGACACAGGTTGCGATGCTGGCTGTTAAGAACTTGGTACATACCGTATGTGAATAAACATTGATTCACGCCGAGTTCTTGTATCTGCCTTGACTAGAGAGGTTGTGCGAGGTTGGCGAAACCGGTGCCGAGCGCGCCCGGACTACATTGCGTACGGATACAGTCATGTGCAAAAGCTCCGCCCCCCCGTAGCTTTCGCTCCATAGCTAAAAAAAGCTGTCTCAAAGTTTCCAGGACATGGTGCGAAGCGTTCGCTTGCATTCTAACAGCGAGTTCGTGGTCATCGCATGATCTCTGTTAATGTTCGCCCGAGCGCGCGACACCATTAACTACGAACTTTCGTATAGTTGTCTCTCTGCTATCGCCATCAATGCCTCTCCTTTCTGGCGAAACCGACCTTTTTTTTTTTTTTCGCTGAAGACGAATATTAGTACCTTTTTACTTTTGTTTTTGATCTGTGGGCGTCGGCTGCTGGCACCAAGCGCAGTCAGCCATGGCGTGCAAGATTTACGGCGCTGCGCGACACAAATCCTGAACGCCGCGAACCACGTCGATACAACGCTATCGGCGCGATCTGCACCGCGCGCGCTGGCGCACGTAACCGTGCTATTATGGCCCGACCGTCTTGCGATTTTACAGAAGGGACTATCCAGCAGGAACGCTCCGTTGTTTTTCCTGCGGAATGTTCAAAACCCCGAATGAATGAAATTCGCGGCTTAACGTTTTTTTGCTGCACGTACGACTTCGTTATATCGAGGTTCGACTAATAGCGAAATACAGGTGCTACTAGAGGTGTGCGGTTTGACTCGGCTTACTTACGATGGTATCGCTAGTCAAGCTGTATTCACACAATAGATATGATCCACACAAATCAGTCTCACGACATGTGACATACATCAGATCACTTCGCAGTTGGCTTAAAACATGAAAGACAGTGCGTATGACCTGACCCTACTTTCGCTTCCCAAAGAATGGGCGAGAGTGCAAACGTATTACAAAGCTGTGTGCGTTCACTCGAGGCCATTGAGATAACGGCATGAGCTACGCATTCCAGTTAAACAAGTGAATTAAACTGAAGAGGGTTGCTGCCAGGTTAAGATGTTTCGCCATCAGTATCTTGGTAGTATTTCTTGTTGAAAATCCCAGCAGTGATTTGGTTAGCAAGTAAAATTAGATTATGGGGTTTTACGTGCCACAACCATGGCCCGATTATGAGGCATGCCATTGTGGGGGACTCTGGACCACTTCAGGTTTTTTTAACGTGCATCTAAATGCAAGTACACGTGTGCTTTTACATTTCACCCCTATCGAGCAGTGATTTGTCTTTTGGCCACATTGTGAAATGCTTTGTGGGGGGGATCAAGTGAGCCTGGCAGGAGTGATTGCTGTACAATAGTGCAATACGAGATCTGCAAGGTCAAATGGCGACTCAACGATGCGTAAATACAGCATAAGCATTGCCCAAAATAAAGGTCAATGAAGAGGTACCTGCATGCAAAGTGTACTAGGCCACATGGCTCTGTCCTTGAGTGAAGATCCTCGAAGTTCATTGAGGATGCCATGTTGTTTCTGTATACGAAAGATGATGCCAGCTCAAAAACTATTTCATTCTGGTTAATACAAATGCATGCTATGATGAGCATCCCTCCACATGGGAATTTCAAGTTTTTTTCTCGATGTGGAGTCGGATGACCAGATTTAGACCACCCAAGACTGTACTGAAAAAAAGCCTTGACTGAGTTTCTCATGGAGCTGTTGAATAGCGAATAGTTTCTTGCAAAAATTACTAGAGAAACCTGGTGATAGTGCCTACAGGAGCTGCAAGCATGGCAGTTCAGTCAGCATGGAAATGATGGGTAATAGATGAATTTGTTTACACTTCGTTCTTATAGCTTCTAATGACCTTGTGGCTTTGCAAATTGGCAATTTTCTAAGGACTGTTGATATGCAATATTTTGCAACACTTACATGTGCACATATACTTATTTCCTTCATTCACTTGCAAATATTTCTTGAAAATTTAGGAAGATAAAGTGTAATAATGCAACAAGAACATCAGAAGCATGATTAGGTAAATATACATGTGTACATAATTTTTATGGTAGCTAAACAATTGCAGCACCAGAGTTCCCTCTAATAATCTTTCTAGAAAATTCAGTTATATCATCTTGCGCGAGAAGAGTGTTGCAACTTACGTGTTGAAGCATTTTTTTTGAAGCCTCACAGATACAATTGAGTGATAAGTATGCACCTAGAAGCATAATGTATTAAGTGCTCTTGCATCCTGTATTCAGAGGGCAACTCCAGAATCCTTCCTTTTTGCATCATATCAACGTAATAGCTGTTTAAGTATTTCTTGCAGCTCTCGCTTCAGTATGGCATTTCTTTTAATGCATTGCATAATTTAAGTCCATCAAACCTTTGCAACCCGAAACATTCAGCGCTATCCTAGATCATGTGGCAATGACATTACAGGCATTGGTAGAAACCCTCACGCACTTGCAAGCGCCTACCGTTTTGCGCAAGACGTCTTAAAATGGGTGAAAATGAGAGCAACATATTTTCGAAGCTCTCAGGGCATAAGTGCACCAACTTCTTGAGTGGATGTGAACATACAGGGGACATTTGTGATCCATCAGGTGTATGGTTACCTGTAGAAATAATTCCAATTGAGGGCACAGTGTGCATACCTAGAGGCATACTTTAAAATTTATTTGCATAGCAAAATAAAAAAAAAATATTAAGAAATGCAACACAGCTGTGCATTTAGTTTGTTACAAAAGATCAAGACAAGCAGCAAAAATACACTAAGAACTTTTCTGATACACACGAATACCAAAAAATTCTTGGAGTTGCCCTGTACACAAACTCTACTCAAGCTGGATTTACATGACGGACATGATCATGGATGAATTAGTAAGGTAATACACATCAGGTCACTTCTCGGCTAGCAGTCATGTGACAAAGAAGCCCACAAAGTCGACAAAGTAACCCTGCTTCTCGCTCCCGAAAGTACAGTTGACTGAAGATGCTGTGCCCTTTCACTCACGGCCATCTAGATAATCACACGAGTCAGGTGTACTTGTATGAGCGACTTAATTGAACTGAAGATGGTTGCTGCCAGACTAAAGTTTTACCATAAAATTTTGGTATATTAAGCCGAAAATCCCGTTGGTAATTTGGTTTTCAGCTGTATTGTGAAGTGCTTCACGTGGCCTGAATGAGCATCGCAGGAACAAGTGACATATGATCCAGTGATACGTATTGCACAAGTTTGAATCGCAACTTGATGTATCATGGGAATCCAGCTTGAGCTTGTGGCATGATAGTTGTAGCTCGATAGCATGATGGCTCGTCATGCATTTTCCCAGAAATGCACCAGCTCACTAAAAAGACTTGCAACTTTTCTCAGCCCTCGGAACAGCATGGGCACATTGTAGCAATGATACGAGTACAGACAGTGAACACATCACACATGCGTGCTAAAACAAAAGATAGGCACAACTTTAGTCATTCTCAAAAATGGATCACATAAAAATGCTTTTTGCTGAAAAGTGAAAAATAGCATATATAAACAATGTGATGTTTTGTCATCACAGAGACCTGTACACAATACACATGCAAAAAAATACAAACCTCCAGGATGTATAGTGTAATAAAGCAGCCTCTAAATCAAAACAGGTCGAAAATATAGTGTTGTACCTCGCAGATACAACCTCCTTGAAATGTGAAGCACGCCATGCAGCCATGAGAACTGTTTCAAATGACTGGCCAAAATGAGTGCATAGCAGGTACAGCTACACTGCAAGATGCAGCAGTGTGATGGAAAAGAAAGAAAGAAAAGGGAAGGGCTACTCTTCCGATAAAGGGCTCAACAAATAAAAACCATGCAAACAAAACATGTCTAGCCAGATGTCCTTTTTCTTCACACCGATTTCTGCAAATCTCAGTCAAATATCTTGCAAAGTAAAATCAGTCGACAGGTTTCCTTCACCCATATGGGGAAAAAAGAGGGGCAATGACACGATTTCCTGCTTCACTGCAAGGGGCAAAAATTCTTCCTTTCTGGGTGCCGGGTCTCAGCTGCAGCCTGCTTGCAACTCCTGCACCAACAAACGACGCGAGTCTTGGCCATCGATCCGCAAATGAGTGTTCTGCATTAGCGACGTGGCAGCTTTGTCAAAACACAGCCACTCATGCCCTGCATGTCGCTCTTCTGGCAGACGTGCGGCAAAAGGTGGTGGAAATAACTGCTGTAAAAGAAAGTCTCCGAGCACACCCACTAGGACAACAGTGAGCAGCGACCATGTGAGTGGAGGCAGGTTGAGGAGCAGCAAGGGTCATGAGTTGCGTAACTGTATGAACAGTGTTTCCTTGGGGAAGAGGCCCACATCACGCAGCGTCGACGAGTGGTCCAGCTCACTCAGGTTGCGCCGCGGAAAGTTAGTCACTAGCTCGTGGGTCTCCTCGCCGAATCCATTCGAAGATGCATACAAGATGAGTGCCTGTGAAGTCGGAAGCATGTGCAAAAGCCCGGTAAGTAATGGTGCTAAGTAAATGCGAGAATCGGTATATATCCTCCCTGGATAACCAGAGATATACTTCATCTCAAACAAAGACTTAAACGCAAACGTAAGGCTTACTCACCCAACCCAAACCCCGAAAATAAACTATGTATTCGCCGCATGAGTCAGGATTTAAAGAGACTTCTTAAGGAATCAAAAGACAGATTCTATAATGTGACGCTCACAAAATTTCTTCGCGAGTCACCTGGCAAATTCTGGCGCTATATAAATCCGCCTAAAGTTCTGCATCCTGCTCAGACCGAGGATAATGCCCTTAAGCGTGCCGAAGATTTTAATCTATATTTTTCATCTGTTTACATACGTGATAATGGTATACTGCCTCCTTTTAATGTTGACACTGAAAGACCTCCTATTACTGATTTACAGATTGATGAGCAAGGTGTTCTAAATCTGCTATTACATATTGACATTAAGAAAAGCCAAGGTCCAGATCGTATCCCTAATGAGTTTTTATATAGGTACGCTGAATGGATATCTAAATACTTGTCCAAAATTTTTCAGTCTTCTTTTAGTAGCGGATGCTTTCCAACGGATTGGAAGCGAGCAAAAGTTATACCGGTTCATAAAAGCGGAAATAATTCTGTTAGTAATTATCGCCCGATCTCGCTCACTAGTACAGTTTCGAAGTTACTTGAACACATCATATCCAAACACCTGCTCGGCTATCTCGACCAGCATGATATCCTGTATTATCGTCAGCATGGCTTCCGAAAGGGGCTGTCCACGATTACCCAACTGATAGAAATAGTTCATGACCTTGCAGAAACAATAAATTCACGTGGTCAAACAGACATTATCTACCTTGACTTCGCAAAAGCATTCGACAAAGTTTCGCACCAAAAATTGTTATATAAGATTAATGCGGTCTTTAAAAATCAAACACTCACACAATGGTTTTCTGCGTATATATCCTCCCGTGAACAGTGTGTAACTGTTAGAGGTTGTCAGTCGAACATACTTCCCGTTGCTTCTGGTGTACCGCAAGGTAGCGTCTTAGGCCCACTCCTATTTTTGATCTTTATTAATGATTTACAAAGTAACATTGATGTTCCATTAAGACTTTTTGCAGACGACTGTGTGATGTACAGTACCGTAAATACAGTTGATCATCAGATTAAATTAAGTTTAAACCTGCAAAGAATAGTGAAATGGTGTAACGACTGGCAGATGGAGTTAAACTTTAAAAAGTCTGTGTTCATGTCAGTAACTAGAAAGAAAAATGTTCTTGATTACAATTATCAAATCAACGGTTATATGCTTGAAAGAGTCGATCAGTATAAATACCTAGGCATAACATTTACATCAGATCTACGATGGAATACCCACATTGAAATTGTCATTTCCAAAGCTTTTAAAACACTATGGTACCTGCGACGCACTATGCACAGTGCTACTCCGGATGTAAAGTGCCTCGCTTACAAAACCCTAGTCAGACCGATAATCGAATATGCTAAAGTAATATGGGATCCTCGCACAGCAACTAATCGTCACAAGCTTGATAGGATTCAGCGACTCGCTGTAAGGTTTATCTTAAATAAATACCGCCGGAACCATTCTTCAACAGAACTCTGCCAACAAGCCCAACTACCTATGCTAGAAACCAGAACCAGATATGAAAGACTAAAAACTCTTTACCTCATTATCAATAATCATCTTAAAATAAATAAATCAGATTACTTTGAGATCAAAACTAATGAAACATCAAGGCATCGTCATAGTAAGTTTATCCCATTACCGACTATAAAAAATAATTGTTTCAAGTTTAGTTATTTTCCCCGAACTTGTAGAGACTGGAACTCTCTTCCAGATTCTGCTGTTTGGTCGACATCATTTGCTGAATTCCTACGCCACTTAGATAATTTCATCTATGGCACTAGCATAGGGCGATGAGATCAGATTGCTGCTGTATAAGATTGCTGTTCTGATTTCTGAGTGATGCGTTTTTGTTTATGTGTGCATTTCACGAGATGATCTTTTTTTCCTTTAACTAATGTATAACTATGGTTTTCAATATGTTCTGTACTACTTATTTTGCTGTTCAGTTCCGTTTTTTCCACTCCTGTTATAGCCCCTCAATGAGGCTGACAGTATTAATAAATGAAATGAAATGAATGAATAATGCAGTTGGTAATACACCGTGCATCAACACACTTTGACAAGTGGGACTTGTTATCGTCAGGACGAAGACAAGGCATTTTGTTGTAAACTCCAACCTCGATTTAAAGGACTGGTTTCATTTCACGATTTTAGTTCCACTGAAAACCATGTACCTTTTTTTTATGATTTAACAAGTAATTTCGAAACATTGTTACAATTTTACAAAGTTTTTGGCCATTTTAAAGGGCCCCTGAAACGGTTCGGCCAAATTTTGTAGACAGGTAGGGTACAGCTTAAGTAGAACATTCGCACCACAATTTAAGTGAAGCGTTACATATTAATGGAGCTACAAGCAATTACAAGTTACCCTCCTCCCTAGCCATGCTTTTCCTCCTCAACTCGTTCGCCGAGCGGTCGGGTCTAAGCTCCACCTTCACTGGTTCTGCGTCACGATGCGACGTCACATCGTCCACTTCCGGTAGTTTTGGAGCCCGCCCGCGCGAAACGTCTCCGCTAGCGGCTTGGCTGTCAACCCTAAGCGAGAGCTATCGAAGCAGTGTGCGTTGCGAGCATTCTGTCGTAGTGCCGAACGTGTCTGGTATTCCGGTAATCACACACTAGCAGAACGTTTCGACGGAATGGTGAAGGCATAAACTCAAGCTGATGAAGGAACTTTAGCGTAGACGTACGTGAGCTGCTTGATCGATCTCCATGGTCCAGCCACCCGTTGGCGCAGAGTTTAACCAGCCAAAGAAAGAGCTAATATTGCTCTAACCAAGTGTAAAACATTTTAAACATTTACAAAAACAACGTGTTAACGATTACACTCCTGCGAAAAATTTACACCAGCAGCAAAGAAGAATACATTTTGTTACTGCTACTGTCCGTGGTTGAGCTCTATGCCACCAGGTGGCTGCACCGTGCAGACCATTCAAATTTGTGCTTCTGTTCATCCCCTGAAACGACACGCAAGGGGACACGGCCAAGCCCTGTCCCCTTGCGCTTGCGTTTACCCTAATACTGGACTCGCGAAACTCGATTGTGTTATTAATATTCCGATGTAAAGTGACGTCCGAAATCGCGCAAATCCTGGCGCCCATCGGATAGCTGCAGTATGCGCTGCAGCAAGTCCACTCATCTACAGGCTTGCAGAGGGACACGACGTCGCCGCTTGACATATTGCCAGTCGCTACGTTTGCAGTCCACAACGCAACAAAGTCGAATCATAGCGCTCGCGAAAAGACTGACTGACACTGACGGCGGAGCTCTCGTCAAAGGCGGAGCACGTTGTAACACAAGCAGACACTTGCTGAGTGCCGGAAGTGCTTAAGTGTACTGAAAAATTTTTCTTGTGCATTCTCTTTATGTTACTTTCTTTTTATACAAACAAATTAACTAACATTCCAACTACTACAAACATCATTTGTTTACCATAAAGTTGGAAAAATTATCAATCACGCGCCCTGGTGAGCCAATTGGATAGCTCGTCCCACTGACGTCATATGGGTGATTTCCGTCATATGGGTAGGGGCGGCTTAAAATTCCGCCTAGCAGTGTGCTGCGATCGGCAGCAATGTGCATTTTTAAAACCTTATAATAACATGCTTTACACGGAGCGCTTAGATGGGTGAATTAATGATCAAAAGTACGTACTCTAACGACTCAGTACGTTTGTAGAAAATCGTCAAAATTGTTTCAGGGTCCTTTTAAGCATGTACTTGGAGCTTGTGTGGCTGGTAAATATAGCAATAAAAACTATAAAAATATCGGCAGAGGCGGAAGTTACTTGAGCCCGCTTTTCGCATGACGTTGGAGCAACAAAAATGCTGTTGAAGCATGTGCGCCAGAGCGTGGCACACAGGAAACACTGCTGCACTATCTGGCATGTTGCCAAAGAACTTGCAGAGGCTGTGGGGCATGCAGCAGCTCCGAGTACGTGAGAGATGATGATTCCTTCAGTGCAAGGCGGGTTGGGGAATGGGGGAGTGCGTGGTAACGTGATCAAACTTGCACTTGAGGAGGAGGAGGGGGAGCAGGAGACACGCCTCTGCATTGGGAATTGCTGAAATTATTAAGGCAAAAGCCTTAAGTGGCTCATACGACTGATAGCCTTGAAAAAAAAAAACATGACCGGTCCAATGGTACAACAACTGTCGTCATCAGCAATGGCTCGTACCCCCCTAAGCAAGCTAAAAATGCAATGGCTCACCCCTCTCATAATACAGAAGCTGTACAGGAAGGTGGCGTTTCAGTGAATCGGTGAAATAGTGTGCCCAATGCAAAACCTAAACGCAGTTTTCATCTTGCACATGTGCAGTGGCTTCGATGCTTGGGCCCCTACCGTTTGGGGCCCCAAACGGTAGGGGACCATATCATAAAACTCTCTAATGTAATTGGCGCGAGTCTGACCCCGTTATATGAGCGCGTGAAGCTGCAGTTAAGCATCGAAAACGAGCCGAAGAAGCCAAACTGCGATATCAACAATGCGACGATCCAAGATGGTGCATTACCAAGTGTGCAGCAGGCTTTTGCCTTCATGTGTTACAGTAGTGTAACATGCTGCCGTATTTTTTTACTGCTGAAACTTTAAAACCTATAATTCACAAAATTCACAATTTAACGAAGTTTTTCGCTGCAAGTATGACCTCGTTATATCGCGGTTCGACTACTAGCTCCAGACTGAGGCTTTGACTTTTCAACCATTTGCTCATCACTTCAACATTTTCCTATGTAGCGGTCTTGTTTGGAGTGCTACATAGTGCGAGTTCAGGACAGCATGGTGATTTTGCATACTGTCTCTGTTATGCAAGACCTCAGCAGAGAGAAAAGAATAATTAGTCCGCAATCAAATCTCTAGTACAGTAACGTCTCGCATATTCATATTTTACAAGACACACGAAATGTCTGAGTTATCTAAATGTTCAATTATCAAATGGACCGAGAAAACAATCTAGTGTTTACTGACTCTTCCCTGACACTCTACCCCTGCCTGTCTTGTTAGGTCCAAGAGTCATCCCTTTTCCTAAATAATTTCTTTTTATTTATTTATGTTTATTGCATTGGCATGCCTTTAGGCAAGAAAGTTGTTACCCTCATTCATGCTTTGTGCGAAATCAGCATGAAACCATAGTTTTCGCAATGTTGTGCCAATGACAAGTGGTCACAACCTGTTGGGAGTATTTAGACAAAACTTCTACAGAATGGCTACCTCAATGTACTTCATGGTGCTATTAAAGCGGCAGCAAAGGACGTGCGTCTTCACCCAAACAGGCATGCTTTTCACTACCGTGTGCATCTCCTGATTATATTGTTGTCAGTGGGCCAGAGTGGGCATCTTACATTGCAATGTAGTCAGCAAAAGTACTGCAAGACTCAAAAGATGGTCAACAGAAAAAAGAACGCACGAAATTGTTATACCACTAATCTGCAGTACTAACTAGTCCAATGCTCAATTTTGGTAAAGGAGTTTTACGCTGGTACACATCCTCAAGTCAAGGCGCCTGTTATTTTATTTGCAGAGAGCTTCTGCGATGTTCCCCATGCCAAACACTTTAAAACAAAACAACACTAGGCCGTAACTAATGCTGCGACTTTGATAGAAAAACCCACAATTGTTTAGATTGCACAGAGACACAGATAA
Source organism: Dermacentor andersoni (assembly GCF_023375885.2). Classification (NCBI taxonomy): domain Eukaryota; kingdom Metazoa; phylum Arthropoda; class Arachnida; order Ixodida; family Ixodidae; genus Dermacentor; species Dermacentor andersoni. The sequence continues at coordinate 87,573,807 of NC_092815.1, forward strand.
CATGACATCATGCAATTTGCAAAATGCGAAAATGCATTCCCGCCATTCTGTTGTGTTTTTAATTTGGATGCTAGGGCCACTTTTGTAGGACAGACTACTGGTGCTCTGTGCTACCCATGCTCTGAGGTTTGCACAAACTAATCAGCATGTGACCAACTACCTGTCAATTAACTGCAGCTCTCAAGTATTAGCACTGTGTGAATACCCAATAGACCAGCATTTATGAGAACTCAAGTTTGTCGCATGCTCACACATACCTTGAGCTTTGACGTGCATGGGAAGCTCATCACTTTTCTCGACCCATCCGGGAATCGAATCATAAGCTCCGATTTTTCATCTGAGAATGTAAATGCAAAATGGTGAGCAATGTATAGCATGCGCACAAATGCATGCACAAGTTCTACCGAAACAAAAGAGAACAGAATCACTTCAAGCTATGGCGACTAACAGAACATTTGTTACTGCAAAATTCTTGCCTGCAATTAGCCAATTTTTACACCGAGGCCATTACAAGAGGAAAGTATGGCAAACTTTGTAAATTAAAGAAAGGCTAAAAATAAACACTAAATCAGTTTACACTGATAAAGAATTCCTTCAGAAGTATGTTTTCATTAACATAATAGAGACTGACTACTGAATGAGAAAATGTAAGCCAAACTTCCACTTTAAATTTCATGCCACTACCCCAGCGCAGGTTTGTCAGTATGATGTCATTTCCTGCATTTGGGCCATTGTGGTACACAAAGAGCTCCCAAAACTTGCCATGTTCACTGTTTGGCTTCTTTAGCATATGATTTAGTTCATTTTTACCGAAAAAAAAAAAAAAAAAAGAAGACAGCATCTGCCCAGGCTGAGTTAAACTAGGCACATGCCATCAAAATCAGTGATATCAAATCCGTGAAAGCAACTTCCAACGTGGTGCCGCCACCCATCTTCTATTTTTGCGTCATTCTGGCCTAACAAGCCTCCTCCCACAGCAAGCGGCTTTTATGGTATCGCAGATGGGTAACTTCCTAAAAGTACCTCTATATTTATTTTTCTCTTTATTATTCCTTTTATGTAAGGTGGCTGTCCTAGTTTTGCTCAAAAGACAAGACTCACCCGACTCACTTCCCAGGAACCTCTTCCACTCAACCACATCGGATTTTGCGATACTAGCCTCGCCCTTGGCCATGTCGTCTCTGGTAGGTGGCGGAGAATCCACCTGCATTCTGCTGTGGTTGCTTGTGTGTGCTGGCCCCGCTTCTGTGTCCGAATCAAAGGTCTCCAAGTCACTTTGGTCATCGTCCGAAGCAGACTCGTGCGTCCGTGCACTATTCTCCCGCAGGGATGCTTCTATGGCTGCCCGCATCTGTGACTCTTCATCTTCCTCGACAATGCTCTCCTGCAATGACCATGCAAGATTTGCAAAAAGACAACTGAAACACCTCAGCTGTTATTCTAAGATTGGTAAACATTTGTAGCTTACATTTCGTTTCTTTGTAGTGTGTAGATCACGAAAGAATGGAAATTTGCTCCTCAGCCCTACCTTAGATTGTGATGAAACTGACATTGATAAAGCGATAAATCTGACTGAGCGCTTCGTCAATTCAGTGGGTCTAATGAATTGAAGCGATGCACGGGCTATTATGGACACTGCCACAGTGGAGGGCCCTGGATAAGTTCTGACCACTGAGGGTTTTTTCAAAGTGCACTCAAAGCTTGCCAAGCATTTTTTAATGGTGCCTCTCATCAGAATGTGGCTTCCATAGTTGGTAGTCAAATCCATGATCTTGTGCTTGGCTGCAGAATGCCATGGCCACTGAGCCACTACGGAAGGTTGCAAGAAGGTTCAATTTCATAACTTCATAAATTGGCACGACTTGGATTTGCAGTGAGTTCTCTATGTGCAATGCTCAATTTCAGCTGTAATGCATGCTTCTTTCTAGTAAAAAACTGCACTCCAGCAGGAGCTATCAATGAGCAACAGCGCAATGTATTGGCCACTGTTGCTGCAACCACAGCGCCAGTTATAGCAGCGCAAAGTTTCCTGATTTTATGGCAAGTGGAGGGTTAAGAAGCAGAAAGGTTGTAAACTGAGCCTGTCAGCCTGTGTACAGAGACAATATTTACAAAAAGTATTTCAGGATAGCAGGAAAAGAATGAGACAAGTACAGACAACACTAGTGGATGGATGCTGTCTGGCCTTGTAACATTCATGCTCTTTGCAAGCATCCACATAAAAAGTTGAAAGTACTATACTCTGAATTCTGCACTGAGATCATCTGCAAACGAACTTGCACATGCGCTTTAGAACTGGGTAAATACCCTGATCAGACATTGTGAGCTGCGGTTATTTCTTGAAAAGCTTCCTAGGGCTGGCCAGAAATGGTATTTTTGAAGAGAGATGACGTGTGTTTTATGCATTCATTGAGCCCTGAGCTCAGCCGAGACAGGTGCTGCCACTAAAGGGGTCGTGAGTGGGGCCACTATAGAGGCCAGGCGTGTACGTGTTGACTGGTCACAATCAGATTATTTGGCAAAGGCCAATTTTAGGATCGAAATAACGAAAGTCAGGGCGCACAGAAATGCATGGGCGCTGGCCAGGACCTTCAGCTGGGATCAAATTAACCAGAAGATATTTACCCAGAGTCAAATTAACGGAAGTACACTGTACATATAACGAAGGTATTTTTGCAATATTTACCTTGCACAGTTGCATTATTCAGCAAACAGGTTCTGAAAAGCACTACAGCTCCTATGCCTGGGAAATTGGCAGTGAGTGGTAGAGGGAGACTAGGGTGCGCATGCATGCCTCTGTGTTGGGGAGAAAAGCAACAATGCAGGTACGAAGAAGCCTTGCATGCCAGCAAGTCTAGTCATGCCAGCCCGAGTCGCCGGTCATTTTGGTAACTTTCACGAATTAATCAAGTCAAAATTTTAACAAAATGAGAACTGTGAAATTCCGGCTTGCACGCACGTAAAAAAAAAAAAGAAAATCTTTAAAAGTGCTGCAGCTGATGTCTTTACAAAGAAATCTCCGAAAATTCCACACAAGCTATCTAACCAACAATTCCCAAAAAACTATATGTTAACATTCTTAGGGGTGTTACATAACACATAAGAAAGTTGAACCCCCTTGTTGAAATTCTAACAAATTGTGGAAGTAACTTAAAAGCAATTGATCCTTTCCTGGATGTTTGTTTACACATCTGAGGCCACAATTGGTAGCCAACTACGTAACAATTTCTAGCAATCAGTTATCTAATAGCTTCGTGACCCTTGATATGTCATTACTACTCTATCTTGTTCAAAGAAACCAGGCAAAAAATGCAGAAATTATTCCTGCCCACAAGCCCCTCAATGTGTTGTTGCATACAGTAGAAATGTGAGCAGAAGGAAGCAGTGTTCATGGCTCAACGTCTCAACTCAAAAGACAAGGAATGATGTAGCAGTACACAAGATGACTAGTGTGCCAATTTTTACGGGGACAGACCTCAGACCAGTTAACAACACGCGAGCGTGTGGCCAGAGAAACCATTTGCACCTTCTACTGGCACACCGGCGTTATCAGTGAGATCATGCGCTACTGCTCAAGGTGTGTTTAAGTGCACAGTGTGTAATCTCACTGATAATGCCAGTGTGCCAGTAGAAGGCACGGTTGGCATCTCCAGCCCCACACGTTAACAGACCTGAGGTCTGTACATGTGCTTCACACAAGAGTGCATTAGAGAAAATGTTTCACTGGAAGGAATCTAATGAGATGTTGTTAAAGGTGCCTTTTCACTAGCATCTGATCTAAAACACTTGCGAGTTTCAGGAATGCTGTGTGCATACCTTTTTGGCAGTAGGTTTCACTTTTTTTGTTGGGGGATTGACAGCAGAGCCATCGGGTGTCGGGTGCTCTGCCAGGAATTCAGTGACTGCAAGGAGCAAGAGGTGCCACATTCTCATTTCGGGAACCAGCGTCAACCCACCACAGATTAGCAATACATAGGATAGATGGATGTTAGACCCTCCTGTATTCAAGAAGAACGAACATTGTACGAGTGGATTCCAGTTGTAGGCTACACTGTGTCTATTGTTCTCAATTATTCACTTCCAAGGACACTTCAGTGGCACATAAACCAAGAAATGCTTCGCTGCAGTGAGAGGCAAGTCTGCTGCCCACTCTGTCAATTCTGTCCCTGCAATAGACAGGTATACTCTAAAACTGACGTTGGCATGAATCACTGAAAGCGACATTTTCCAAAATGATCGACCAACAATGCAGTCCCAACAACTGCCACCCAGAAAAGTACAAGCAAATAAATGATTGGCAGCCTATTTCATAAAAAAAAAAATTCTTTTAATTTTGCTAACCTGAAGGCAAAGAACTGCTGTATATTAATGTTTAGTTCACCATACAGAGTAATACCTTGTGCTCTTCTGCACCCTTTCAGGCAGCAGAAGAAAAAGCATTAATTGAACAAAGACAGCAATTTGTCTGTACAGAAGAACAAGAGAGCAGAAAGTGTCAGCAAGTACCATAAACAAAATCTATTTTAAATATAGTAGGAAAGCAAAAGAAACAGGTTGGCAGCAATAAGGTTGCATCACAAGTGAAAAGCGTAAGCCAATTCTTATCAGTCACAGTACCTGCGTCACAAAACTTGACAGCATCCACCTGATTCCAAGACAACACCTTTTCACCTAATCAAAAAAGTGAGAGAAGGTTCAGATACAGCAATGCTCCAGTCTGAAAACTGTTGTATACAGCATAACAAAGTGTGAAACATCTCACAGCAGCACATAGTGTCCCAAATTAATTTTTGCTTTATCTTAGAATCGCCTCAACAGAATGACAACACAACTGATCACTCACGAATGCAAATGTTGAGAAAATGGAATGGAAAATCTAAGAAACACAGACAGCCAATCTGATTGATTGAGTTTAACATCACAGTGCAACAGTTGGACTGTGAGGAAGGCTGTATTCTGGGGCTGTAGATTAATTTTGAGAGCCTGCAGTTCTGCACCCAAAAGTCAGCACACGGTCACTATTGCATTATGTCCCGATTGGTATGCAGCATCGGTGTACAGCAGTTCAACCTTTGACGTTGTGCTCAGCAGAATATTATAATATGCACTACTGCAGCGGACACACGACAAATCTGTGACCTTGTTCAGATGTACACATTTATAAGAACATTTAAGTTAGTGACAATCGATTCTAATGCCCATAATGCCCAATGGAAATGGTATACTGGCTCTCGCTTATAGCTCATTGCATCAGCAGTCAGAGACAAGGGTGGAATAGGCTGCTCACCGGTCCTGGGGTCCAGGATAGCCACATAAGGGTAATCGACAACTTTGTAGAAGAGAACATAACGCTGTCCTTCCTCACTGTCTTGATAGACCTGAAACAGACACACACAGAGGTATGAACATTGTTACCGATACATTTTGGTACAAAACATTTGTGCCATACAGTCAAAGAAGATGCCAAGTGAAGCCGTTTCAGATGCTCCAAAGCACCAAAAGCCACTTGTTTTCTAGCGCCGAACATGAACGAGTGCGCCTGTGTGCTTGGGCACCTGCTTGTGCAAAATGTTTGCGAGTGCAGAACCCTTTCCCCTTCTCTCTGATGGGCACTGTGTGTAAGGGAGCAAGAGATGTTCAACAAAGGAAAGTGCCAGTGTGGCTGCAAAAGAAAACCAGCATGCCTGGACATGACGACCGAACGACAACAGTGTGTGCTTCAGTTGATGAGTGGCTAGCTCTCTTGGGTGAGTGTTTTCCCGAAAGGGTGCAAAACTGACGGGCTAGCTTTCACTTTTCGTTCTTGAACAGTTTTTAGAGTTCACCGCTATTTATGTAACAATGTAAATAAACAACTTGTCCATTTGTTCTATACTGGTTTGTCACTGCCTGTGCCCCAATTGATCTACCAGTCAAACTCCACGGTGCTGGGCTAACTCTGCTCCTGGAACTCAATTCGAAGAAGAAATCGAGTAGGACGCTATTAGATTTTTATTAGAAAGTTTCAAATATTCGCACACCCCTATGGCACAAAAAGCGGTGGCATAGTGTGGAGCTACGAAAAATCTTGTAGAAAGTTAGTCAGGCTACTGTTACAGTACAGCTTCTGTAAACGGAGCCCAAAGATAGGGTTGAATACAGTTAAACCTGCCCCAAATGAAAGCAAGAAAATACAAGAGCAGAACAGAGGAATGAAAATCACAGTACCTGCCAAAAGACGAAGTGTTCAGAGATGATGCTTTTGATGGTGGAGTTGCTCCATACATCTCTATTCAGCACCTGACAGGCAAACTCCTGAACATTCTGCACGTTCACCATCAACCATCGATTCTTTGTCCTGCCAATTTCCCGAGCCTAGGAAGAAAAGAATGGCGGCTGTAAGGTCAGTAGCAGAGAAGCCTTTTGTGGGAGTTACTTGTTAGTCATTTCATTTCCCATAATAACTATTATACAATCACCCTGCTCCTCTGTACACAATTTCAGCACACAGGGGCTAGGAGAGGTGCTGAATGTGAGGGCTTTGGATTAATTTCAACTATATATGCATGGAGTTCTTTAATAAGCATTCAATGCACAGTACACAAATACAGTGACACTACTGGCACATGCCATTTCGAAGCAGCTTTCAGAGATTATGCATGTTGGTGCAGTAAAATGGACCTTTGAAGCAGGTTTATGAAAGCAATTGCAAACTATATTGTATGAAGTGTTTAAAGTGGGCAAGCATTGTGAGAGCAGTAAGCGGTGGCTGGTTCATGAACTCAATCCAAACACTAAAAATGACACACACACACACCCTCTCATTGCAGTCTTTACTATGGAGTGTGACAATGCCGTGGTGCCTAAGATGTGCTTAAAAAACACTTCAGTGGCTTGAAAAGCACAGAAGCACTTCGACGTGCTATGGGCAGACTTTGGAGGTGTTTTGAGATGCCTGTGACATATACGTCACGGGTCCCGCCTACCTTATTTTGTTTTCTCCTATCTTTTTTTTTTTTTTTTGCAGCGCTGTGCATTTCCATGGATGGCGTCGCATGCAAGCTGCTGAGATTGTTTCATTTCGTGCAGTGCACAATTTTGCGTGCTGTGCACAAGGACACATGGCTAGCGGTATAACTCAGTGCTACACAAATACTGTGGCAGGCACAAGCGGGTCACAGAGCATGATCATGAGCTGCAACACGGTAGAAAATGGCACAGTTTGGGTGCCTGTGCACGTGACTGCACGACCATGGGAACAAGCAGACAAAGCAGAAGTACAGTGCTCATGCAATGAAATGGGACACTGAGCATTTAGTAGAACCCTACATATGTGCAAAGTACGCGAGAGCACCATGTCATGTCGCTAGGAATTTGGTCACCAAAGGTGACGAGGGCTCCGATCAAAGTGTACGCGCCAGAATTACATCGATGTGACACGAACTGCAGCTGGTTGAAATGAAAGTATGCACATTACTTAGCCCTAAATTGACGTATTTCATTCCGTGAGCACTGTACATCTCTCTTGCTTCAGTGCGAAGTAAAACAAAAAACATGCAGACATTATGTTTGTGTGTTTTATTATTTATCTAAACTTCAATATGCCAATTAAAGCAACATATCACACAAATAATGCATGTTGCTTCGAAGTCGCGTGTCTCGATGATTGATGTCACACTGCAAACATGAGTACGTAGGCGCAGAGACACGTGTATGTCGCCATCCGGCTTGGAGCGCGGTCGCAGTGAGGGAAAGGGAAACGGCTTTCGGATTGAAATTTCAGACCTTTCTGCAGCACGCAGTGATATTATACTTTGCAAACACAATCGTTAGCACACATTGTATGCTCTGCGCTTGTCAGCTCAAAATGGCCAGACATGGTGAGGGGCCCTATAAGTGTTGGCGTGAAAGGCGTTCATTGAAAAGCGGCACCTACCCAGTGCATTTGTGGCACAGCCTGCTAATGTGCTGCGTTGCTGCCCTTGAGGAACCTTTGTGATGTGGCTTAAATTCCGCTCAGCATTGGAGAAATTTAAGGGATATTTTTTGTCATTGTAGAGTGGCACATTCGCAGTGGAACATACCTAGTCACCAAAGTTGTCGTTGGAGACTTTCAGAGCGGCACAGTCCTACTGGCACATACCCAGTGACCCAAGTTAGCATCAAAGAGGTTCATTGAAGACCAGCAAAGACCGAGTGGCATGCACACAGTACTCCAAGTTGACGTAAAATAGTTTATTCGAAACCATGTCAGCGTGAAAGAGATTTGTTGAAGAGCGGCACGTATGTTCAGATTGCCTCCAAAATGTGCACTCAGTCACCCAAGTTGGTCCAATGGTTGTTTTCAAACCATGATAACCTCAGCACAGCAGCTCGATGCGCTACCCATTCGATTACTGACTATCCAGTGATCTAGGTAGGCAGGAAAAGGGGTTAGATACAAACAAACGAACATAGGTAGATAGCCCCTGAAAAGTGCATGAAGTACTCAAACAATGCTAATGCATTAAAATTGTTCAAGGCTGCCATGTCTGCGACAATGTGCGAATAATGTTAGAAAAATCGAACAAGACACTACACAGTGTCCAAAACTTTAATCCCCATATTACGTTGGTCATACGGGAGAGGAGTGCGGGGTCTGGCTTGGTGGTCACATGGTGACTCACTGTTGCCTGAAAAGTGGTGCTGTCCCATTGCCTAAGCAACCTGCACGTAGTGGGGTGGAAGGGATTGAAAAATAGACAACAGCCCCAGAATAAAACATCAGTACAATCCAGGCTTAATTGGGGAGGCTTGACTTGGTCCACTGCAAAGTTAGTGCAGCTGCTGGTCCACACCATGCCACTTTTGATGGGGCAGAGAAACTGCGCTTGAAGAGCAAGTTCGTTTTCTAAAGCCCGAGCAAGCCTTTTGGTGCCCCCCCAGGGTGGGCATAGATTTCTCATATTTAAAAAAAATGTAGCAGGATGTAGCAGAGTTCACCTCTTGGTGCAGTTTGGCGCAATTGGTGCAGCGGTAGCATCACTGCAAGTACTTTTGTGTACTGCCCTCGTTTGAATGTGGTGCCACTGTGGCTGAGAATGGAACCAACAATCTCGGGCCCAACAGCGAAATACCACTGACACTAAGCCATTATGACAGATTGATTGAAAAGAAATTAAAGAAGTGGGCTGTAGGGTATAGGGTTGGTACAGTCCTAGTAGCAAGTTGAACAAAGCGTTAAGTAATTAAATACACTGGATGTTAACCTGTAAAAATAAAGACCAAGGTCAAGGAGGAAGGGCACACACATGCTGCAAGCAAAACACAGTACAAAATTTGGAAGCTTACCGATTCGAATGAGCCCCTGTGCATGAGGTCCAATGGTGGCCTAAAGAGATCTTCTAGTGTTTTCCGTTTCTTGTATGACGGACTGTCCGTGTCACCTTGCAGCAATTTTTCTTCCTGCAGTCCTGCCACATGATCAAAAATATATTAAAGCTCAACTCCATGCACTGAAATAAAATAATACATGCTCTCCATGCAAAAAAACTTCTCAATGTCTCTCAGAAGTTAATGCCATTTTCGCTAATACCTCGTTTTTTTTTCTCTGCGATTGACACGGCCACACGGTGAATAGGCAGATTTCACCACATTCAGATTGCATGGCACAGAGGCCCTGCCAGCGCAATGATAACTGTAGTGCTTGCCGCTTACTAGCTTTGCCTGGGGTCAAGGCAACATTGAGGGGAATGCTGAGGAGAATGCCATTGTGGATATTTCTAGTGACCTTAAAGGGTCCCTGAAACGGTTTGGACAAATTTTCTAGCCACATAGGGTACAGCTACAGTAAATCATTCTTACCACAATTTGTGTGATGCGTCTCATATTAAGAGAGCTATGAACGATTACAAGTTACCCTCCTCCACAGCCATGTATTTTCTCCTCAAGTTGTTCGCTGAGTGAGCGGGGCTAAGTTCCACCTTCACTGGCTCTGCGTCATGATGGGACGTCGTGTTGTTTATTTCCGGTTGTCTCGGAGAGCGAGCGAACCATGTGCAGCCTCTCCGCCAGCAGTCTGGTAGTCGATCCCAAGCGAGATCGAAGCAGCATGTGTTGCGAGCATGCTGTCGCACTGCTGGGTGTGTCCAGCATTCCGGTAACCACAGGCAAGCTGGGCGTATGGATGGGTGGAGAAATGAACTAAAGAACTCCATACTACTACTGCTGTGATGAAGGAGCTTTAGCATAGACATACGTGAGCCGCCTGATCAGTCTGCACGGTCCAGCCAACTGGTGGCGCAGAGCTTAACCAGCCAAACACAGCCAATATGGCTCAAACCAAGTGCAAAAAATTTTAAACATTTAGAAAAATAATGCGTTCCCGATTATGCTCCTGCCAAAAATTTATGCCAGCAACAATAGAATACTCTTTGTTACTGCTATATTATTTCTGTGTTTGGCTGAGTTCTGTGCCACCAGGTCGCTGCACTGTGCAGACCGTTCACGTTTGCACGTCTGCTTATCCAGTGAAACAGCCCATCCAATACAGACAGTCTGATGCGCTGCAGTCACTCCGCTCGTCTGCTGCCTTGCAGAGGGACGCGATGTCACAGTTTCACATATTGCCAGTCGCTAGGTTTGCAGCCTACAACGTAACAAGGGCGAATTATGGTGCTTGCGAAAATAAAGAGCGAGACAAACACTGACCGCAAATCTCTTGTCAACACGGAGCACACTGTAACACAAGCAGATGACACTTGCTATGTGCCGGAAGTCTTGAGTGTAGTGATAAACTGTCCTTGTGCATTCTCTTTTTGTTCCTTTCTTTTTTTATAGAAACAAATGAACTAACATTCCAACTATTACGAACAACATTTGTTCACCATAGTTCGCCATAAAGTTGGAAAAATTATTGATGACGTGCCCCGGGCAGCCAATCGAATAGCTCACCCTACTGGTATCATATGGTCACCTCGTGTCACCTGGTCAGGGATGGCTGAAAACTTAGCCGAGTGATGCGCTGCGATTGGGAGCGATGTACATATTTAAAACCTTATCATAAATTACACGCTTTATGCGGAACACTTAGAAGCGGCAATTAATGATCAGATGGATCCATAATAGAGTGTGTAAGCACGACTGAACGAGGACGTAGAAAGAAATGCATACACAGAGGCAGCACTACTTTCAAGTAGAGATTTTATTTTCACGCGCATCGATATATATATATATACCGTACGAGCGGAAACAAATGAGATATCAAAAAAGAACATTCAGGGGGACCTACCCTAATGACTCAGTATGTTTGTTCAATATTGTCAAAATTGTTTCAAGGTCCCTTTAATGAGGAGTTTCGGGGTTGTGTCTCAGTTCCACTTCTTTTATAGAATCATTTTATTCACACGTCCTTGCCCTTTGATCTCAAGGACCAAATACGTTTTCCATGGTACTAAAAACACAACATGCATTTTACCACATTTGCCCTTCGGCCCACTAAAAGCTACTACTACAGCTGCTGTCTGATAATTCGGACATGCCTGATTATTTACACAACACTGTAGCACTGCCGCTGTTCCCAGAGACTTAACATAGAAAATTTCAGACACCTTACAGCATGCAGTGCAATAATTCAGACTTCGGTTGCACAACTGCATGCTAATTTGGCCACCGAGTTGTGCAGAAATAGCTATATTTTGTTTTTGATATGTTGCTGGTGTGGTTGTTGGCCATGTCGCTGGCACCTCCTCGAAACAAAAACTAGCAAAGCCTAGTATATTTAGTAGTTGTCGACTGGGCCCAAACCGCAGAACGAGTCAAGCCACTAAACTGTGTACAGTTGAACACGACTATAGTGAACCCGTCTACACCGAATTATTCTGTATATTGAACAATTTCTGAACACAATATAGTTACAATGAGTATATATAGCAAAAATTACGCTTACATCGAACAAAAATAGCAGCAACTCCCAATATATCAAACTTCAAGCAACGAAAAAGTGCCCTCAGAAGTTGGCTTTCCTTCGCAGCGGTGGGGAAACCCGGCGGTGAGGCTCCATCCAACTGCTCTCCCTACCATGACCGTGCTGCGTCGGGCGAGCCATCGACACCCCCCTGCAAAAAATTATCCTGGCCCGCCCGCATCGCTTGCTCAGACAGCCAATCAGAGGCTCTTGTGCCCTCGTAATGCAAGATGGTGTAAGTGCGAGTTGTCTCGCTGTTTTTCTGGTTCATTGTGCTTACGCCTTGTGGGACTTCTCCCACAGTGTTGCCGTGATAAAGTGGCAGAATTTGCCTTTCACTGAGAAGCTTGAAATCATAAATCGGGCCGAACACGGTGAGAATTCGGATGCCCTGCAACGTGCAAGATTTCGTGGAGCACTCAGCATGATCTTGAAGAATAAGGGAGAGGTTATGGCTAAAGCGGACAAATTCACAACTCGGTGCCCATGGTACCCGATGCGTATGCACGGCCATGTACGAGTGGCTCATCCGAAATCACTTCAGACGTGCCTGCTTCCGCGTGCCGGGTGATGACTGTAAATTCTGATGAGTGCGATGAAGCCATTGCCAGGGTTGCTGAAGTTTGGAGCGAGCTGTCAGAATTTCCAGAAGCCATTGACGAATCAATGGTCGACGAGTTTGTGAGTGCAGATGATGGTGTCATGACCACAGGAGAGCTCGAAAACGAAGACTACATTGCCGACATCGTACCGAGCCCAAGTAAAAGTGGGCACAATGAGGAAAGCAACGATTGTCCTTTGCTCACGTCCTCCGAGGTGATTGGTGCACACGCACTAGTCCGGTGCTCCTGTGCAAATGTAGTAGGTTGCGGCCTCAGCTGCTCCGACTCTTTAGACAATGTGGAGAAGTGCATGCGTTACAGGAAGCGAAATTGCCCAAGCAGAAGAAAATACAGGACTATTTCATGTGGAACTAAGCTAGTTTCATCAATAAAGTGATTTTATAAATGACATGTGCTTTTATGAAGTCCAATTTTTTAGGAGGCTTATATTGAATTATGCTCTATATTGAACTGATAAGCGTTTTTTTTTGCAAGTTCGATATAGCTGGGTTCGACTGTATTGCCGATTTGCACAATTTGTTGTGCAAGTTCCCTTCTCTGCATCCAGCATTAATTTACAAATTAAATAGCTACATAGCCTGGGATACTTCTTCAAGCAGTTTCAAGTGCCGCCAACTCCACGCTCGATGTCTGCGCCAATGAGGGCGGCCAGGAAAGTGCCGGAGAATGACTGTTGCGAAGAAATAGGCAACCATACGCTATGACAATGCAGGTGACTTATGTTCCCGGGGATGAAGATTCACTGCATGCACTGGTCACACTTTCATCTATCTGTAGTTACATCATGAAAATGATTGAGACAAAGACCGTGATTTCATAGAGATTTTTCCGCTTGGTTCTGTGGCACTCTTATCATCCACTGTACATAGCCAGATGATCCCGCTGATAACGTGAGCGGAGAGTTGCTCTTACCACTGACGAAATGCAAGAAGCATGAAAAGGAATGACATAAGAAAAGGCAACGTTACAAAATCATGGCCACGGCTGTCTAGGCCAAAGGCAAGTATATGCGTCTGCAGCAATCCATTAACAACTCTGTCCCATTTTTCGGATAATCACTTTCATGATAGTTCACGTGACTAGCACCAGACGCATCAATGGGCGACAGCATTTCCAGCCCTATGATAAGACAGCGTGCTTGGCACTGTGCAATGAATGCCATCGCTCATAGATGCTGATGCATTTGCGGTGGTCACGTGAAATTGAAGGTATCTCCGAAAGTGATGGCTACTTGTGGGACAACGTCACTTAATCTTTGGCAAATCTTGTATTTCAGACTCCCAAATGTTTGGACATTTTTCTGGTCCCTTTCGAGTCTGAATTATTGGTCAGCAACTGTACTTCCAGCACGCTTTCTGGAAGCATTCGCATAGAGAAACTTGTGAAATCAGTCTGCTCATAATGAAATGTAATAGCAATGAACATATGTGCTCCCACTAATCTGCATTGTTTTCCTATCAATTAGTATATTTGCTTCTGTTATGCATTAGTTGTTGGGCAAATAATGTGACGCAATGTCTGTGGGGTTTTGTTGACAGTGGAACAAATGAAAGCTTTTTAAAAAAGATCCTTCAGTTGAATCAGTAATTCATAGTGCAAACATAAAAGAACAGTCAAACACTCACTTGTCTCTGCCTGGAAGTCACGGAACCTATCAAAAACACTGTAGGTGGCCCGCCTTGCTGCAGGATAACCTGAAGAGGCATAACACATGTTAAAATTTCAAAGCATGACTTGTTTATTTATACACAAAACCACCTAGATTTTAATACAAAGGTGAGAGACAATGTTAGCAGATAAAAAGGCCGTGTTCTAGAAACCCAAATGAATTGGTGTACGCTAAGCAGATGAGAATTACTGTAGTTGCATAATTCTACCACACCCCCCATTGCAATGTGCAGTTATATTACTGCCAACATGTGAAAAAAAAAAGGTCTCTATTCTACCCCGTACATCAAGTAACGAAACCTCTGTCGACTTGTACCACGTTGAAACAATTTTATGGAACATACAAAGGCACACAGACACGCACACAGCTCCTTTTCGCTGTATACCGACCACAGGAAGTAATCTTCAGTTCTATTTAATGCATTAGAAATGTCACACAGACAGCAAACCGGAAAATGCCGAGCGCAAATTAAGAGAGAAATAAAATGATGTCTGTTCGATGGCAGTGTGGTTAGCTATCTTGCACTGAGCTTTTTTTTCTTCTTTTTTTAGTAAAAATCGGTTTCGTTTTTGACGTTGAGTAGATTTACTTACGATTGTAACACGCATGCAAATTTGAGCTCACTTTAGGCAAACAGGTGCGCATTAGAATCATGCAAATACTGTAGTAATGACATCTGAGGTTGGCATAATGTACAGATTCCTTTCACTAAATTCTATTTTCTTTCAACATAGCTGCTTGTGGTGAATTTATCCCAGTGATAACTTAGGCAGAGCACCGTCCAGTCGACAGTCACAGCATGAAAAGAATTGGAATAGAATCATTACATATCCCAGTCGAACATTCACTTAGTACCTTATGGTACATTCAGCACCTCTTACATTCACTCAATACCTTTGCTTCAAAGATGAAGCCTGCCTACCATCAAAATTTTGGCAAGGTTTTGTTAAAGGAAGAGATACACTGGACACTGTACCACACACAAATTAGAAGCATGTAAGAGGATCAGAGGCACACCGCACACAAATCAGAATCATTCCAAGAAGATCACTAAACAGCAATGCATTTCTATGTATTTCAATGCGACTCCTGGCACTCAAATTTTTCACTGGCAAAGTACCAGTTAATGTTGTAACCTAAACCACTGACTAAAGCTTCAAATTGGACTTCGGTGCTCTTTTTACAATAAAATGTTTGCCGACGGTGCTTGCTTGCTCCTACCCAAGCTGCATAGGCACTTTAACCAGAGTTAGTTGAACATCAGTTATGGTAAACTGCAGTATTACAGTTATGCAAAGTTGCCTGAAAACTTCCACAGTCTCACATAAAAAATATAGCTCTCCCTCTCCAGCGGCTTTTGAGGCCACGGTCAATGACCGAGAGACAGCCCGTAGACACCAGCCATTGAGTATTTGTTAATGACCACCAGTTAGTCTTAAGCGAAGCACGCATGCGCACTTCTCTGATATTTAGCAAATACCTTGGTGTGACACTAACCCCAGATCTTTCCTGGCGCATGCATGTCACGAATATCATTTCATCGGCTAACCGATCATTAGGATTTCTTAAACGTCATCTGCGCCACTGACCCCACCACGTAAGACTTTTGGCTTATCAATCGCTAATTCGGCTCACACTTGAGTATGCATCACCCATCTGGAGCCCTCACCAAGTTTATTTGATCAATGCTATCGAAGCAGTGCAACACTGTGCTGCTCATTTCACTCATTCTTCTTATTCATACGACATCAGCGTGTCATCCCTTAAAAATGAATCTGGTCTGCCCACTCTTTCGTCTAGCCGCAGGATTGCCACACTATCACTTTACCACAAGTTTTATCACAGTTCTTTCAGCAATCTACCTTACGTCACTCCCGCCGCACGCACTTCCCCCCACAACGGGCCATCCACTTCCAAGTCACCCGACCCCGTTCTGGCACAACTTTTTCTGCATCATGTCTTTGCTGCGCAGCTTCAGAATGGAATGGCCTTCCTCATGACATTGTTTCAATCACATGTCCATTACGTTTTATTCAAAGTGTAGCCATGTCTTGTTAAAAACCTGTGGCATTTGTAACATCTCTCTGCAACCCACTCCTTATGTAACACCCCCTTGTGGAGTCGTTAAAGAAATAAAGTGAAGTGAAGGAAGCAGTGGCTTTTAGCATGTTTGTTTCATCCTGTGTGTACTGGGCACCTTTGTCAGATGCCAACCTTGAACAATAGCAAGGGCAATGCTATTGGTGTCATGCCAGCAGAGAGGCAACTTTCAGTTTAAGAGGAATGGGGACAGTAAACATTGCAGTTTTCACATCTAAATTATTATTAGGTCTTTTTCAGAAACTTCTGCAGGAACATATTCATTTAAAAGCATTGTACTGACTCCAGCGCCTTGTCAGTTTTGAAGAAAAGCATTGCAGAGCCCCTTTAACTCCGACTCCACGCTTGTTTTTTTACACCGCTAGCTACTTCACTGTTGCAACATATATATCCACTGTTTTTCAGTTCACCTGCTGAATACTTACCATAGGGGAATGGGCCATCAACCAAGACTTCCCTTACAGGTGGAATTGGTGGTCGGACATCATCACTGGGGGAAATGAACAGCACAGAAGCTGTTAATGTTGCCATTACAACATAATCACTCAGATGCAAACACAATCTTCTGTTAGTATTTGCTGCTATCTACATCTTTACAGCCAATGTGTAAATAAGCAATGATGTCTCTAACACAGCGTAAGGATTTCTTAAAACAGATACTTTGCCGATGACCATAAACGCGCTGCAAGCGATAGCTAAAATGTACAGGTATCTTGCACAATCATAGGAGGCTGCAAACTATCTCTACAAGTTATCTTACATGTCAACATTCTTAAGCATAGAAAAAAGAAAATTATATACTCTGTGGCATGGCAGTGGCCGTTCAAAGGCAGAAAAACAGGAGTGACGCGATAGTTAACTGGCAAAGTCTGTTCCCGAACAATGTAGGGCCCGATAAAACGGGACTGAAATTTCTCGCATAAGCCAGGAGTGCGAACTGGGGTTCTCAGCAACACTTCGTCTCCAGGGTGGAAGGAAACGACACGGTAAGATGCACCATGGCGAGTTTTGCGGTCTTGTTGACTGGCGTTGGCGCTGAGGCAGGCACTTTGGCGACACCGGGCAATGTGCGAAACGAACTGCTCACACGTTGATGTGGACGAGGGCACAGGGACATCGAAGAAAGAAACATCGAGGATAGTGATCGGCTGACGACCAGACACAAGGAAAAAGGGTGAGTACCCTGTAGTGCATTGGATGGCCGTGTTGTATGCGAAAGTGACGAATGGTAGAATGACATCCCGATTGGTGTGGTCAGGATTTATGTACATTGATATCATGTCGGACAGCGTGCGATGAAAGCGCTCTGTGAAACCATTAGTTTGAGGGTGGTAGCTGGAAGTTGTTTTACGGATGGTATTGGTCACACGGAGAACATCGTCGAAATTTTAGACAGAAAGGTCCTGCCGGGGTCACTCAAAAGGACACATGGGGCTTCATGTCGTAAAAAGATGGCTTCCAAGAAAAAGGCTGCAACCTCAGCTGCGGATCCCGAAGATAGTGTGGCTGTTTCAGTGTACCATGTCAAGTGGTCTACAGCTGTGACGATCCATCGTTTACCGCCAGTGGATAGATAAGGGTAGCGGTCCATAGAGGTCGATGCCAACAACTGCGAAAGGAGCTTCAGGACACGGGACAGGTTGGAGCAGTCCAGCCGGAGGTGAGGTCAGTCGTTTGTGGTGTTGGCCGAGTGACAGGAAGCCACGTATTTCGCTACGCTGGTTGCAAGTCCTGGCCAAGAGATGCGGCTACGAATTCACTCCTAGGTTTTATGGAAACCAAAATGACCGGCAGTGGGATCGTCGTGAAAGGTCTCCAGTATCTGGGCTCGAAGTGACCAGGGAAGAACAGGAACCCAATGGTGTCCTTTGGGATAAAACGCGTACCAGTATAACATCGAATTTTCGATCTTGAAGTTCTTCAACTGCCGATGGAGCCGAGCATTAGGTGTGTGAGATGATCCACGAATACGTTCCACAACGAAGTGGCAGTAGGAGTCACTATGTTGGCAAGATGCAAACATATGAGAATGGCTGGATGGGAGCCAGTCGAGAGCTGCGAGCGAAGGGAATGCAGACAACGCGTCCTGCGGTTTGCTCACGGAAGGTGGTAAGCAAGCAGCGTTTGAAGACGGTGGTAGGCGACAACGAGAGAGAGCATCGTCATTCTGGTGTTTCTTTCCAGACTTGTAGGTGACATCGAAGTCGTATTCTTGTGAACGGAGTATCCAACGGCCGAGACGTCCCGTTAAATTCTTTAGTGTCGCCAACCAGCACAAGGCGTGGTGATCAGTAACGACCGTAAAGTATTGGCCATGCAGATAAGGCTGAAATTTTTGGACAGACCAAACAACGCCGAGACACTTGCTCGGTAATTGTATAATTTTTCTCGGCAGCTGTTAGCGTGTGACTTGCATATGCAACCATACGTTCTTCTGAATTTTGCTGACACTGCAGAAGAATAGCACCGATACCGTGGCCGCTGGTGTCAGTATGTAGAAGAGTGGGTGCGGTGTTGTCAAAATGACAAAGCACAGGTTCGGACATGAGGGCACGCTTGAGGGTGTCAAAAGCAGTTTGGCATTCGTCCGTCCCCACGTAGGGAGCTCCAGAAGGAAAGAGTTGAGGGAGTGGCACCGCAATGGTGGCAAAGTTACGTATGAAGCGTCGGAAAAAGGAAGCTAGGCCACGGAAGCTACGCAAGTTTTTGGCACGTTGAGGCCTGGAGAAGCGAAGGACAGCGGTAATCTTATCGGGGCCAGGGCTAAGGCCCTCCTTGCTGACAAGGTGTCCGAGTACTTTAATGGTACGTTCACACTGAGGAATCCGGCGTCTACAGCGAATGGAATTCTCCTGCCGCCGAAAATCGCGTAGTTCACACTGCTTGCGGACCGCGCCGCCGGAAAGACATACAGCGCCATCTGCCCCATAAAGTGCTAACCTCCAATCAAGCTCCGAATATCCCGGATGTTCGCGCGGCTCGAAATTGCGCAGTTGTCTTCGCTCGCGTCGAGTTCGTGTGTTTACGTTGCGCCAAGACAATGATGAACCCCGAGCAAGAAGAGGCAGTACTGCTCGGCCTGTTGGCAAGCACCTTTCTGGCGATGCATGACGCGCAGAAGCATTCGCCGAAGAGACGGCGGCAGCGGCGTTGGTGGGTTCGCCCAGCTCTGCAAGAGCGCGACTCGGCCGCCATCTTTGGAAGCTCTGTTTCGCGCTCCCCGATTGGTCAGCGCCGCGCGGCGGCGAGGCAATCCGGCGGCAGCTGCCGCAAAAATCGGTACGGGAGCGATCGGCGCGGAAGGGGCTATTCCGGCGGATCTCGCCGCCGCCGAACTGGGTTCCGCCGAACTGGGCGCCGCTCCAGACGCCGAATGTCTCAGTGTGAACGGGGCATAATGGTTTTGCTGGCGAAGTGGCATTTTTTTGTATGCAGCTGAAGGCCAGCAGCCGAGAGGCATGTCAGAATTTCGTCAAGGTGCTGCAAGGCCTGATGGAAGGTCGACGAAAATATGATGATGTCGTCAAGGTAGCATAAGCAAGTCTTCCACTTCAGGCCCTGTAGTACGGTGTCAATCATCCGCTCAAATGTGGCGGGAGCATTGCACAGGCCGAAAGGCATTACATTAAATTTGTAAAGTCCATCAGGTGTGGCAAAGGCAGTTTTTTCCTTGTCTGCTTCAAGCATGGGGTCTGCCAGTATCCGGAGCGTAGATCAAGGCTGGAGAAATATTCCGTGCCTTGTAATTAATCTAACAAATCATCAATTCGGAGCAGAGGAATATATATATTTGCGGGTTATTTTGTTCAAGGCACGGTAGTCTTCACAAAATTGCACTGAGCTGTCTTTCTTACGCACCAAAATGACAGGTGATGACGAAGGGCTTGAGGAAGGGCGGATTATGTTACGTTTCAGCATGTCGGCAACGTGGGTATCGATGATCTGGCGCTCGGCGAAAGAAACGCGATATGGCCGCCGGCGCACGGTGGAAGTTCCATCTGTGTGTATATGATGAGCCGTAGCAGAAGTCTGTCCCAGAAGAGGAGAGTGGACGTCGAAGGAGTCTTTATGCTTGGATAACAATGCCAGTAACTCCCCCACCTGCTGTGGTGTTAGATCGGAGCTGATGGTACTAGCAAGATCCGAAGCAGGGACCGGATCCATAGCTGTGGGTGGTTGTGAAACAGCAGTAGCCGAGGTAAGCACAGAGACAGGCTGAATGTCCAAGACGCACATGACAACAGCGCCTTTAGGAAGCAGTACTGTCTCAGTGGGTGTGTTGAGTACAGCCAAAGTGGTCAGCAATCCCTTTGGATAGGCAACGGGCTGACGGTACAACTAAAACGTCGCCATCAGTGATGTCAGAGTGAACTACAAGGAGTTGTTCGCAGCCAGGTGGCACCATACAATCGTCAGCAGTTCGTAAGCGAAGGCGCGGTTCGTACACGTCGTCGGAATTGTCGGTCTTTGTAACGAGGCATTGATGGCATGAGATGAAAGCAGACATCAAAGAGAGAAAGTCCCACCCTAGTATAGGCATGTGAGCACAGGAAGTCGACACTGCGAACTGGATATGGTGGCGTATCCCGTCGATCGAAACTCGAACGGTGCACTGCGCCAATGGCCAAATCGCAACATTATTTGCATCATGAAGAAGAGCTCCATTGTAAGGTGTAGTAACTTTGCATAGACGAGAGCACAAGCCAGCGTGAATAATGGAAATAGCTCCTCCCGTATCAATCAATGCTAGAACTGATACACCTTCTACAAACACGAATAATGTATTGGCCGGGCACACTGGAGGAATTGTAGTCGGTGTGAGCCATGCAGCTTTCCTTCCAAAAACTGCACCATCTAGTTTTCCGATCGGTAGCCAGGAGTGCGGGTGGCTGGTTGCAGGGGTGATGTTGAGCGTTGGAGAGGGGAGGGCGAGCGGCACCGCCCTGGACAGTAGTTACAAGGCACTTCGGGAGGTGGAGAAAGTGAGCGTGGGGGAAGCCGGTGCTGGTAGGGACTCGGAGGAAGCAACGGGTCTCTTTCATAAACATCGCAGCCACGGCGTTCGTCCTGCTGTCGTCTTCAGCAAAGAGTGAGTCTAACGGTGGGATGATATGCACAAGCTTTCGCAACGTCGCATTCTAATTCACTGACGTCGCCAGGACTTGGTTTCTTAACTACGAGAGCACCTTGCCTGACTGGGCGGCATTTAAACACCAGCTTCGGCAGATTTTTGCCACCCCCAACATCCGCTCTGAGGTCACCAAGAAAAAGCTTGATGGACACATGCAACTTCCCGGGGAAATACACACCTCTTATAATGAGGACGTCCTTGCCCTTTGTCGCTGTGTTGATGCCACCATGACGGAATCTGATCGTGTTCGTGACATCCTAAAGGGATGTGACGAACACGATCGCCCACGTTGCGTTCAATGCACTGGTGATCAAGAATCCAAATACTGTTAACGATGTGATCGCGACTTGCCAATACCTGGACGCACTGCAGGCCATCTATTTAAAACCTGTCGCCTGTGACATGCCTCCTTCCTCGGATACGGACCTGTGTATGCTGATTCGGACTCTCATTCGCGAAGAGCTCCAAGCGTGTGGCCTGCTCAGCCCTTCCGTTCTCCAGCCTCAACCTCCGTTACCTGGCCTGCGCGACATCATCAAAGAGGAGCTGTCTTCCATGACCTGCGCTGCGAGCTGTGCCCCTCCTTTGCCGTCGACCTTGTATGCTCAGGCTGCGGCTATGCAACCAGCGTTCGTTCATACAGCTCCTCCTGCTCCCAACCATTTGGCGACTCCAGTACCCCGCACCTCCACTACTTGCGAGGCAGCTGTTAAACCTCGACGGTTTATTTTGCAGGTCGTGCGCTGAAGACGATGATGCTGGCCATGATGATGAATATATACATATGAAGATGAAGCAGTAATATAATTATCACAATATATATATATATATATATATATATATTCACGTGAAAAACCGATCAACTGGGGCAAATTGGGGGGTTTTAGAAATAGTGCAAACAAGCATCCTTGTGTACCCACTTGTGTACCCAAAGCCCCACACCTTGCTTGTGTTCTTTTGTACATTAGACAGTTTGCGTCCCCTAAGTTGGGGTGTGCAAAACCTAGAACTCCCTATTAAGATGTTTTCAATTTCAGGTGGTACCCTCCTACTTGGGCGGCCGGGCGGATTGACTGATGGCAGTAAAGCGTGCCCCAGTACAGACGCCCACACTTCCGTCTAGTGCGGCTGCACAGCAAGGAAAGAGTAATAACACAGCAGCTGCCAAGTTCAAGGCACCGGGCTAAATGCTGTGTTGGTCAGGCGTCCTTATTATGCCTTCTTCTGGACACAAGCCTTGTCTCTCAAACAGACCAGCAACGCAACAAACAGATATCGATTTATCTGATCACTGCGCACCGATTTAGCGCTGCAGACAGTGTGAGCCGCGGTACAAGGGCATACCAATGATGCGAATAATAAGTAATGACGCCGCCACGGCATTATTTTTTTTTATTTAGGCGCACAATAATCATTAATGAAGCAAAATCATCCCACACTGACTCACTCGGGTGCGGCTACGGGGGGCGGGGGCATGTCCGAGCTCGATCCCAAGGCGGCTTCGCTGGTATGCGAGTTCGATGGCTGTGTCCAGTCCGAGTCGACGTGCATGTTGATGGCCATTTCCAGATTGCCGTTGCAGGCTTCCAGCATCTGCTTGGCCACATTTTCGTCCGCTCCTACAAATGCAAAACGAGGTGGCATATCGCCAATGTAATCGCCAAGGCGATTACAAAACACATTGGACGACTTAACGAACACTGCAATGGTCAACGACCACACCTAACAAAATAGGTTAAAGTGCTATTCCTTACACACTAACGAAAGTATCTAATCTTTATGCTAACTTCAGGGGGAAAAGGTGTAGACTTCGAGCGAGCGAATGTAGAAGCGGACAAGTCCCTCAGGAGGAACTTCCAAACAAGCCTCGGTAAGGAGTTTAGAAGCAAAAGTAGAAGACACAATTTCATGCGAGCATCAAACAGGCACAAACTTAATATTAGGGTACAGACTAGCCTTTCAGTTTCTGTAAAACAGCTGGCACTGACTCATTGACTGCGACGAGGCAAATGTCAAGGGACAAAGCAGTCGGAACAATACTGCTCGCTTTACGCATATATTTGTCCCAGCACGAGCACGTTGGTTCTGTCAACCATAGAGTAATAAGAATACTGTCATGTGGTAGTACCAAATATTAAAAAAGTTGTACAGTACCAGTGACAGCACAAAAATTTTCTATCAGATTGGTGTTTGAACTGGCAGACGAAGACGCCATTGTTACGAGCGTGCGGATCTGCTTCTCATCGGCCGGCTATTGAAGGATTGCCAACGCGAAAACAAGTACTCAGAAAAATAAACTGTTTAAGCGTTTAAATAAACAATATTTTAGAAACTGTTAATAAATTTGTAGTTTTTAATTTTGCTTTTAACATAACATTTAGAATACGTTTAGCCTTTTTATTTATAATACCGAAACCAGGGTGGCGACATCCTACCAAAATTACGTTTGTGTTTCGCTTTCAGCTTGCTTTAAACCTGACTTTGACGCACTTAATAGTGGTAACGCGTAACGTATATATACGTTTCTGGCATAACCTTGTGATTGGATCCGCTTTTGGGAAGCGTCAAAGAAGAATGTCCGCGCGCTTTTTTAAACATATCTCCTACCACACGAAGATAAAGCTTGTGCCTCCCAGCTTCAAAGCGATTGTGATAGATTTAAACGAGCGATCGCGATAGCTTTGAACGAGCTATCTGGAGCATGTGGTATTTTTCTTTGCATTTGTCACAGTGCTGTCTCTATCGTAAACCAAGAAAGACAGCTAGCTGGCTGGATGGGTCGCCCACGCATCTTTCATAAAGCGGCAGTGCATTCGGCGCCACAAGCCATGCGTGGGCGAAGCTTGTGCGTTACACTTCTGCTGTTGTGCAGCTTCGTCTGCCCCTTATACGCGGCAACGAATGACGGGAAAGGTAAGTGTTTCAATGCTGTTTATTACGTACAAAATACAAAAAGGGCTAAAGAGCAGGCCGGGTGAGTCAAGGACCGTTATTTACTTCGGGTGACAAGTTGACCTTGTGCTCTTGGTTGTATAGATTACGTAAATATACAGCCCAATTCATTTCACAGTTCACTGAAGAATGCCACCCGCATTTATTCTGAGTCTTATTTCTTACGATACTGTTGGTAAAGCTCTTTCACAATTAGGCGCTATCAATCAACGCACGCGTGAGACGTCACCATGTCGCGTTTACACACGTCTACGGGCACACACTTTTCTAAAGGTACCACGACTGAGTTCCTATGGAGCATACAACCGAATATACATCCGTAGTTGGCTAAATTACCTTCGTAAACAGGAGATGCATCCTAATGAAAGCCGATGATACGAAAAAGAAAAAAAGGGGGGGGGGGGTCGTTTGTTTTCAGGCCTAACGCCGGAGTTAGCGGCGGTGATCGCTTTCAGGACTCCTTGAGGTAAACATATTACGAAGATAAAAAAGAAAAAAAAAACAAAGGAATTAACGAGTTAAACATTTGCCTGCTTCCTAACAAGTAGTGAGGCGAGACACGCAAGGAAAACAGGTGAAGGGACGAACAACTGGCACGGTATAACATCATAAACAGCATGTGGGAGGCTGAGAAACATTATTTTGTAGATCGTTTCTCTTTATCTTCGACCCGTCGCAGTGACTTAGTGGCTATGACGTTGCGCTGCTGAGCTAGAAGTCGCGGGTTCGATCCCGTACGCGGCGGCCGCATTCCGATGGAGGCGGAATGCAGAAACGCTCGTGTACCACGCGCATTGGGTGCATATTAGAAAAAAGAAAGACAGAGTGGTCAAAACTAATCTGGAGCCCCCGACTATGCCGTGCCTGATAATCAGATCGTGGTTTTGACTCGTAAGGCGCCAGAATGTATTAGTGATTTCGCCATCGCGACCCCTTCCCAACTAGCTACAAGATCTCTTTCTGAGGAAAAGGACCGGCTGTGGATCTTGCCTACCCAACATTAACCTTTCCTTTACTGAATCGACCCAAATCTCAGATCCAGACTCCCATCCAACACACCTCGCCATTTGAAAACTCTATATTATCGTCTTCACCTGAAGTCTGCCTATGGAAACGGCTTACGGTACCGCTTCGGTAAAGTGACAAGTCCATAGTGCAACAATTGTGGCTCAATTGAAACCGTGGAGCATATCCTGTTTTTGTGTCGAGCGTATGCCGACGAGCGTGCGTTCTATGAACATTGCATGCATTCGCTTACACAGAGACCTTTGTCATTTGACTGTGCCCTTTAGCCCGCCTCACACAACAGAGGCGTGCGATGAACTTTGGTCAACTCGACAAACTGTTGTTCTACTTGTCACCCTCATGCACCTTTCGCGCAGTGAATTCTGTCAGCTCATTGTAGGACGGTGCATACACTGCAGGACTTTACCATAGCACGCCGTTGCCCATGAGTCAGAAAACTCAGTGCCCACTTTTTTTTTAAAACTTATTCCTTTCTTTTTTGCGCCTCTCTCCTTTCTCTTTCTCTTCAATTCCCTTCCCCACGCAGAGTAGCATGTCAGCGATGTCTATACGCCGGCTAAAATAACTGCCTTTCACTGAAGGGTTCTCTCTTTCTCTCTCTCTCTCTCACCGCGACTTTTGAGTCAGCGATGATTTATGTGTCATTATATAGATTCTGAAAGACATGCAGTTGGCGGTTGACTCGTACAAAGATCGAATTTGTTGTTAAAAAAATGAAGTCCTTTTAATCACTCCAATCCTAGCGTCTCGCCCCGCGCCAGTCTCTACTCTCAACTTGAAGAAGGCATCTGCAAGTGATAAGCTTCGCCGTTGACTGCCACGGTCATATCGCTCTTCCAGCCTCCAGGGCGCCAGTTCTTGTCGATACTGTTTCAGATACCGAAAACGCTAAACAAGTACGCGCAGCTGCTTCTCGCGGCCGTATAATGCTCGCGCGTCACTTTCCGCGATCAACTAAAGAAGCTGCGCCGTGCACGTAAAGGCAGGTAAGCGCGTGCATATGCACGGGTGTGCGAAGGTGCGTGCTGTACGCACACATATAGAAATAGTGCATGGGGTACACTTGCAAACATACGCAACTAAATTGGTACATTCACACCAACTGATACATAACTAAGCGGCTCACGCTTCCTGCACCAATTTAGTTTTTGTATAACTATTGGCAAAATTTATTTACGCAGGAAAAACAAATACGTAGATCCAACGCACATCTTAGAATCTATGTGACGCGAAGCTTTCTTGAAGCGGTCAATCAAATGGTATACATTTGCCTGCACATTTGCCGCGGGGTTCGCAAAGAAACTCCCCTTTAAAACACTTCGATCCGTCTATCTGGGCCCATCTGGTCTCTGATTGCTCCTTCCTTTGTTGTTCTTTGGTTTGAGGTATACGTTCTTTCATCAGCGCCCGACATGTCAGGCTTTCTCTCTGCCCACCTTTATCGCATAGCAATATTGCTATGCGATATTGCTATTGCGATATTGCTATTGCTATTCACAAGAAGTAATATTACTTCTTGTGTCGTGCGTTAATACGTTGGTGTCTTCACGCGCAGGCCCGGTGAAGCAGGGAAGTGGGCAAGCGGCACTCGTCCACGATGCGGACGTCGTCTCCCGGGCCCGATCTCTGGTCCGCGACTTGGTGCCGGCATCGACCGCAGTCTCAGCGTCGGCGCGCTCCGCGGCCGGCCGACTTGTGCTCGAGTCCCTGGTGTTCCTCGCGGTTCTGGCGACCAGCCTGACACTCTTCCCGGGCTGGTATTCCGTGTTGGTGGCGCTGTCGGCGCTGTTCTCCCTCTACGAGTCGGCAACCACGGCGGCAGCAGTCACGCCGGTGTTCATGGCCAGGGGAGACTTCAGTCCGATGAACGTCACCGACACCAATTGCCAGGTCTTCTGCTGCCACTCGTTGCACTGTTGTTGTTGCACTGTTGTTGTTGCACCATGAAGCTCACCTGTGAAAGCTCCGCAAAAATTGCAGACATTGCCTTGCGCACAATTTCTTCACCCGGCGTGTTTGCTCAGTGCCACTAGTGCGGTGATATCCTAGGGCATGACCGTCTGCTGCGGAGCAGCAAGACGCGGTTTCGACTCCCGGCCGCGGCGGTCACATGTCGAAGGGGACGAAAAAAAAAAAAAGAAAAGAAAGAACTTGCGCATGTAAATTGCACTGCTGTGTCCCTCACGATAGCCCCTGTGGTTCTTTGGGCTGTTAAACCCTATAGTTTATTTATTTTCCTTTGTAAGTATATGCTTGAAAGTGATCATGCGAGAACAGGGCCTCGGAACACGGCATCCGAACACAGCCTCGAACCGGTTACATTGCTTCTTAGCTTCGATGATTGACGAGAATCGGTGCTTGCAGCATGGTACTTTTGTTTTGTTATTGCGTACCGTCTTATTTATGTTGCTTTTGTTTATCGTCTTTGTGATAACGTTGTGCGTGCCATGTCCTGCTGGCCTGTGCTTCGATGATACCTCCGTGAAGTAATAGTAGTACTAAACATTCATATTTTACATGTTTTACTGCAGGAAATTTCGTTCAGTGCAAGAAACAGGTTATTTTATTTTAAAAAAAGTGGTATTCACTGTTTATTACGAAAAACAGAATTTTTCTTGATTTGTAAGATAACGATAGTCATCATACGGTAGTGTCAAAAAATTTGTCATCACTACTGTGAGCAAAATCAGATTTGTTCGTCTCATTACTATCAATAGAGATTCTTGTGTAGCTTCACTAGCCATGTAATTTAAGCATGAGCAGATGAACCTCGTATAAGTGCGAACCAATTGGTCTTAGTGTCTGGATAGAATACAGCTGCAATCAGGGTGATTCATACCGCTCAGAGCATGGCTACATAGACTGTAGTATAGAGTGGTTACTTGAATGTGTGGCGTATAGTGCCAGGTACTCTGGTGCGTGCTGTGGGGTTCTCACCCGTGCTCTTGGGACAAAAGAACGACAACACAGTAGTGCAAACAATCACAAGGGCATTTATTGCACCTTTCATAGACTAATGCCTGCTAGCCAAGTTGCTAACCACAAAACGTGCCGATGGGCTCGATCGCGACAAAACGCGAAAGTCCGACTCACCGCAAGCCAAAGAGGACGAGCCTTCTCCTTTTTGCGCCCAAGTAACCCCGCCGTTAGGTGGCGTAAGCAGAGGAACACTCGCGCCACCCCTCGTACCGCCCTGCAAGCATACCGACCGTCGCAGTAAAGCTACGTGGCGAAGCCGCATTACAGGAGACGATAGCTATGCGAGAAAACATATCAGGGGACACGTGAGAGTCGCGCATCCCCACAGTGCTTATCTCTACACGTATGATCTGTCATTTGACTCTTTCGTACTACATGAAAGATGCAGTCATCGGGGTAGTAAAATCTTACTCCCTTAATGGAATAAACTATATAATTCTTTTTCTGTAAGATAACGGAGAAACAACAAACTGAATACTTTGGTGAAATCAGAGAAAGACAAGCCCACAGAACTCAGAAGAGAACAAGAAATGTGGTACAAAAATAGTCACAATTTTTCTGTTTCTTTTTTCACATACAAAAAAAAAATAACACTGGGTACGCACACTTCACACCCTGGTTGCGAGGTGTAGATGCAGGACGCAGGTCAAACGAATCTAAACGGTTTATTACCTTACCTGTCAAAAGTATAGCTACTGGGGCAGTATTGTCGGACGATCACTTTCGCCTGACTCGGCACCGGAAGCCCATCCGACATCCCATCCGACATCCCATCCGTGCGCCCATCCGTGCGCCCATCCGACAGCGTTTCTCGCTCTGTGACATCTTCGAACTGTGCCAAGAGGGCGCTGTCGTCGGCCGTATACAGGGTGTTTCACGCAACTTGTGCCAAGGATTTAAAGAGTGGTAAAAAAAAGTGGTTAGGCGTAGCTGAATGAAACTAATGGCATATGGTTTTCCGTCATGTGGCGCTCATTAGAGTATTTTTTTAATATTCCGATTAATTAGTTGAATTACTAAGATGAATCCGCAAGAATTTTAATATTCACGTTAGGGCCAAGTGCCTTTCGTTGCGTTGTAGAGGGGGTTCAGAAATGACCGATCCAATTTTTTGTGGCAACGTAGGTGCTTCGTGCCGTTTTTTTCCCCGGCGTCTAAAGAAAACCCGCGAAATACGAAATAAAGCCACGTGACTGCGCTCGTGCGCAATCGTATTGCAGCGCGCTCAAACGTGCGCCGAGCCTATCGCTTATCACGGACGACGTACGGCGCTTTCTTTCCGCGTGCCATCGCCAAAGATGCTGACGCACTGTGGAGCCGATGCCTATACGAACCGCGATCGAGAGCGCTGTAATACGATAGCGCACGAGCGCAGTCAAGTGTTTTCATTTCATATTTCGCAGGTTTTCTTTAAACGCCGGACAATATCGCCACGCAGCATGTTTACGTTGCCACAAAAAATTGTATCGGCCGTTTCTGAATCCCCTCTACAACGCAACGCACTTGGCCCTAAATTGAATATTAAAAATTTTGCATGATTCATCTCAGTTAATCAACCAGTTAAGCGGAATATAAGAAGAAATACTCTAATGAGCGCCACATGACGGCAAACATATGCCGTTGGTTTCATTCAGCTGCCTCTAACAACTTAATTTTTTTTTTATCCTTGGCACAACTTACGTGAAACACCGCGTGTATACTTGGACGCCTTTAGTGCCGAGTGTCGCTAATTCTCGCAAAAGTGAAACTATCACCGAAAGTGATCGCCAGAGAATACCGCCCCAGACTTGCCAGGGCTACGTTAGTAGGTAGTACACGTTTCCTTACCGTGCATAAGCAAGAACACGCACTCGTTCAGCGCGTATATTGGAGTTTTTCAGGACATTTCAAGGAAACGAAAAGTCCCAAAATTGTTTTAAAGGAGTTGTTTGCGATGCTACTGTTTTTTGGTTCCAATGTCCCAATCTAACCGTGGTAGATTGGGACCATCCCAGTGGCTCGTTGCGCTGCTGAGCTCGAGGCTGAGGGTTCGATCCCGGCCGCGGCGGCCACATTTCGATGGCGGCGAAATGTAAAGAAACACCCGTGTATACCCGTTTCTACAGTGTGATTCATAGACATATCGTGGTTATGGCACGGAAAGCCCCTGAATCTAACTCTTAAATTTCGGCCCTCTCATTGGTCAAGTGCCCCACGAAGAGAGCGGTTGCTATGCCTTAACGTTTGCATCTGCAAGCCTAAGCCCAGCGCACAAAGACGCGATAGAGTGTCATTCGGTGTGACTCCTATATCTAGACCGCAACTCCCATGGAGTAGACGTTGTCTTTCATCGACTCTCCTTTCCTTTTTTTGATGTTTCGATAAAACGGCGATCGCCTTAATTGCTTAACATTTGACCCGGCCGGTGACGCGTCCTTTCTGCGCAGGTCCAGCTGCTGTGCGAGGTGACCCGGTTGACACGCGCCAGGTTCCCGGTGGTGGCCACGCTTCTCAAGTCAGCGGCCAGGGGCGACCATAGGGGCGGTCCCTTCGTGCAGGCCATATTGGCGGGGCTCAGCCGCGTCGACTGTGCCACGCTGTTCGGCTGCCCGCGTGACCGCATCGAGCCTCTGCTCGCGAGGCAGCCTCGACGATGACGCCCGTGATCGTGCCACGCCCCGCTCGATTCTGCAGCCGACCTTGTTGCTCAGCGCGGACCATGGACCGCGCGGTCGATCTGCTCCTTCCCAATCAAGGAGTGTTCCAAACCTCCTTGTTCCTAATCGTATCCGCTGAGCACGACATGGAGCTTTTGAACACGAGCTCGTGCTGTTCTTAACCCACCAAGGCCGAGATGAAGCGCTGCAAATATGTACGCCGCATTGAACGGCACACGTTCACGGCTCTCACTACGGATTGGTATGTGTACTGCTGACAGTAAAACTCACTTTCGATAATCTGCTCTACACGTCCTTAATTTCTTTTGTACTTCGCACTGTTGCTCGACAATGTTATACGTTAACTGCCCTCGCATTTTGACTCGCGTTCGTCTGGGCGCACGAGATCTATAGATTTTGAGCTTTCCCAGGCCTAATCAGCTTGGCACATATATGCCGAATCGGGGGCTCTTAGACATCTGAAGCTTGTGCCTTCGATGTGAAAGAAAGAAATAAAGAAAGGAAAAATGAAAGAGAAAAAGAATGAAAGAACGAAAGGGAAAACCATGTTGATGTACGAATTGCACTTCTCCCGAAGGCAGGAACAGATTAGAACGTTCGTGCCGTCGCAGCTCAGACTATTCGCGCCATCATGTATTAAAAAAAGATATAGATAGATAGATAGATAGATAGATAGATAGATGGATGGATAGATGGATAGATGGATAGATGGATAGATAGATAGATGGATAGATAGATAGATGGATAGATAGATGGATATATAGATAGATAGATAGATAGATAGATAGATAGATAGATAGATAGATAGATAGATAGATAGTAAAGGCAGATTTTAGAGTCTGTGTAAGACGACGCTTTCGTAAAGCAGTTAACTGCTATAAAAGTATTCACATCTTCTGCAACGCGTTTCGCAGCATGGCTATTACGTGCCTGCCCTACGCGTAAGCAAGACGCTGCGACCCTCAGCACGTGAGCACGGATTACATGTCTTCGGGATAGGTCCACTTTTGATTTTGCCATCTCCGGTATCAGCCCAGCTTACTATTGCACTGTCTCCAGCACCGTCCTTGTTCGCTAAGAAAGCCGAGCGATCAGACGCGTCGAACTCCGGGAAAGAAGTCATTTTAGCTCTTGAAGGTGTACACATTTTATTACACTGGGGATATTGAGGTGCCGTATGTATATAGAGAACGGATCCGACCACCGCTACGTCTGTGCATGGGTCACATGGGGCTGCATGTTGTCAATCACGTTGCCGCGACGGTGAAGGCTCTCCCAAAATCCGTGACTTAACCCTTTCAGGTGATGCGTGCACAATTGTGTACGCCGAAATAATGCGTCCACAGCGAAAACGTTGATGAAAGCAGTTATATTTAAAATGTGTCGATCGCATATCTAGGAACTCCGCTGACTGGATTACGCGGCAAGTTTGAATAGCACGTGCGAACTTTTCTCAGTAATACGAGTGGGAATGTAGACGGTTGGGTGTGTTTTATCTCTGTATGTGGTTGCATAAAGCGGGTTAACTTTTTTCACAACTGTTTTTCACAATGAAAAGCAAGCCTGCTAGGCAAGAAATAATTGATGCTCTCATAACATGATGTTTCACAACTTGACATAGAGTCCACATTCGATAAATTTGACAAAAATTGCCAATGAACGTAAAATTCTTAATCTATTCTACAGCCGTAAGCTTTGTCTCCGAGTATGCAAGAAATGCGGAGAAAGTAAGTTTTCAATCAACGGAATAATTTGGCGCCCGAAAGGGTTAAGACGTGAACTTTTTGTTGGGCTAACTTGTGCTAAGCAGAACAAGCAACACTCGGATCACAGTGATGCGCGGCAAGCACACTCGTCGGTCGTCCAAATCTAGTCCACGGGTCGTAGTCATCAGCTATTTATACACGACTCGTGTAGATTCCAGTGTAACCGCTGTAGTGCTCGCGTGCGTCCCAGAATGCACAGAACAATTCGTGTCGCACATGCAGTATAGGCAAGCTTATTCCTGCGCCATAGAATCGGCAACGAAATTCGAGAGAATTCTGAAACAAAAACACGCGTCTTGCGCCGAGCAGTAGCATTGTAACAGTGACTGGCTGGGGAGAAACGATCACCGAAAAACAATTTATACACGTGTCAATATATCAGCCGATCCGCTATACGAGTGCTGTCAGAGTTCTTTAAAGGTATTAAATAACTATCGTGCTGTTCTTGCGCAGACAGCCGCAGTCTTGGTCAACGTATGTTTTTTTATAGCTATACGCTTATATATATATAAAAGGGGGAGGAGTGTTCACATACATCCAACATGCATATCGCCGTAATGGCGTGAATTGATCGTTGGGGTTTGTTTACGAGAGATAGTCAAGAGTTGTCAACGCGCAATGGACGTGACCCTATTGTGGTTCGGACGTGCCACATGGGCCCGGTAGCTATAGGATATATATACAACACTGAAAAGCAAATGAGTGCGCAAGTCTGCTGCGCAAAGAAGGCACCGTACATACGGAACTTCTTACCAGTAGAAACAATTTAAGATCTTGGAAGAAAGTCTCGACCGACACTCGGAACGCACAGTAAAAAGGCCGTATACACCAAGGCCTGAGAGACGTGACCCGCAAGCACTGTACTTCACCACAGACCGAGTTATTTCGGTCCACAAGGCGCAAAACAACTAAGAATAAACGTGTAAATAAGGCATGGCTCCCAATTTCGGTTCGGGAAGCAAAATGTCGCCTGTCAACGGAGGACCTGTACGACAATCTTGTCCGCAGTCCGTGCGCGGATACCGATCGGTCCTTGTTCCACCGGCACGCAGATGAAGTCGCACGGAGACGCGGCGATTGCCGCCTCGCACCGTCGGCGCGTCGCCACACGGCTAGATCTCGAGCTTCCTTTCAAGTGGCCTCAGCCCCAGCAGAGAAGCCAGAAAAGCTCGCGTCCGCTCCGTGCATGTGCACAGGAGAAGGGCCCAGCTGGCGAGCTCGAGTATCACGCCCGCAATCATCAGGACGTCGCCCAGCGTCTGGTACTCGGTGAGTGCGCGCGTGGCGAAGCCAACCACCAGGAAGGTCCCGGTGGCAAAGAGCACCTTTCGCAGAACGCGGAACGCGCACTGCGTGACGCGCTGCCTGTGCGACACAGTTGTGCAGCGTCTTTGAGCCTCTTCGAGCAGCGTCAAATCCGAGGGAGCCGACGGCCTGGCCGCTGGTGCTGCCGCCGCAGGCCGACTACGGCGTTGCACGCCGCCTGTCGTGGCGGCCACCTGAACTTCCACCGTCTCGGCAGGAACGGCGATGACAACATAGCCGCCGTCACGGGCCGCCTCCTGGATGTTTTTGGTGGCCATCGCGCGGCTGTTGTGCCGGTGCCTGCGTTACAGGAGGCGGTTTAATAAAAAAGCGCGCGGGAAAGCTATCGAGGATGTTGTGTATGTCGTTTGTCGCAAAAGAAATTGCGAAGCCATTGAGCACGTGACTGTCGAGGGGCCACGTGTACGGAGTGAGTGAGTGAGTGAGTGAGTGAATAAACTTTATTGTAGGTCCGGCGAGGACGCGAACTCGTCGCGCACCCGGCTAGTCCCACGTCGGGACCGGCAGGTCTAGCCCACCGGCCCGGTCGCGGGCACGCCGGACGGCCAGGATTTGCTTTTCTAGAGCGGGGCTACGCAAAAGCGAGTCCCACTCCTCCTTGATGAACTTGGGGTATGTCGACCCGCACTCCCAGAGCATGCGAGGTAGAGTGGAGGTCTGGCCGCAGGACGGGCAGGCGTCGTCGCGATACACGTCGAGTAAGCCTCGTGGAGAGCGGACAGACACGGATATGTGCTGGTCTGTAGGAGCCTAAGCGAAACGGCTTGCGCCCTATTCAACTTTGGGTGAGGGGGTGGAAAGACCCTTCTGGACATGTAGAAATATTTAATAATCTCGTTGTGAGTAGCAGGAGCGTCCCTGTGACCGTAGAGAGGAGGGGAGTCAGTGCTCCTTATAGAGGAAGCGCGGTCGGTGAGGTCACGCGCAGCCTCGTGGGCAGACTCATTGAGGTTCGGGGGAGCACCCTCGACCGATCCTACGTGAGCGGGAAACCAGTGAATTGAATGGTTTGTGAGAGCATGTGGACTCGAGCCGCTAAGAAGACGAACAGCTTCCTTGGCGACGCAACCTTTTTGAAAAGCCCTAACTGCCGTTTTGGAATCACTATAGATTTCGGACCCACGACCGTCTAGCAGGGCGAGGGCGATGGCGACTTGCTCGGCGACTCCGGGGTCTGAAGTGCGAATCGAGGCGCTATTGGAAATGTTTCCGCTCGAGTCGACCGCAACGACGGCAAAGGTCTTCCCGTCACTGTACCCCGCAACGTCGACGAAGCTTGCGCTAATGTCGTGTCGCTTGATCTGTTTGAGGATGGCTGCTGCTCTGGCCTTCCGTCTGCCCTCGTTGTGGACGGGATGGACGTTTCGGGGCACAGGGGCCACTACGAACTTGTCTCGAATGCACCTAGGGATCGGGGTACTGACCATCGAGAATTCCGCAGGGTGGTAACCCAGCTCTTCGAGGATGCGTTTACCTGCCGCTGTCGTGGCCAGGCGACTGAGTTGCGTGTGTTCTTGGGCTTCGGCAATCTCCTCGGCGGTGTTATGTACCCCCAGCTTCAAGAGATCCTCGGTATGGGTCCTGATGGGTAGCCCGAGAGCCCTCTTGACTATTTTGCGGATAAGAACGTTGAGCTTGTCTCGCTCCGCTCTGAGCCAGTTGTGCATAGAAATCGTGTACGTGAGGTGGCAGAGTACGAAGGCATGTACGGAGAATGCAGATCTTCATTGCTCAAGAGATGTACTACACTGCTCTTCACACTTTGGAGCACCAAGTGCGCGCTGATGGAGCCCTGGGCGACGAGGCAGGTTTTGTCATTCGCGGAGTGCGCCTTGAAATCATTTAGCGCAGTATTTACGGTCCCACTAACCGCCATGGAAATGCGACCACCGCGGCTGTTAACCGAAACCGCGACAGTTGCTCATCAGCAGAACGCCACAGAGTTACGGAGGCACCGCGACTGGTCGATCGAAACAAACAAAACAAGGGAACGACAAAGCTGGGGCTATACCTCCAAGGAATGCCTTTTAAATATAGTTTTTATCTTTCGACATTCTACAAAAGCTTAGAACGCACAAGCGTGATGGCCAAATCTTCCAGTGGCTGTCCAACTGGACGTCTACGCCCACACACAAAACGGAAAACAAAAATTTTTAACACAAATTGTATGAAAGTGCAGCAGAGGGTTGCAGAGCATCGATCTCATGATATAATGTCGTTTTTGAGTCCAGGACTGAGTAATTTTGTAGCGAGAGCGTCGTGACCAGGAAACGAGAAACCCGGGAAGCATGCATGACGGCTGTACTATAGACGCTGAGTACATATGCGGAAGCCACACTGATTTTTTTGACGCAATGAATCAAACAACCAACTCACCACAAGGCGCTTTAATTCTTTGTCTTCCTTTTCTATGTTACTCCCCGCGAGGAAGCATGGGTGGAGTCCACTTCAGGCTATATGTAAGGAATTGTGAGCAGCGAGTATTCCTGCATATAGTAATAAAGCTAGAGGTTACGTGGTTGCAAGAAATATATATTTCTGTGCATGATACTTAAATCTACTGCAAGCGCTTGCATGACGCTCCCCAGCAGTAAAGAAGAAGAAGATTATGAAAATACTACACACTTGTTGGAATTCCGATGTGTAAGCAAAAAGTTAGCTAGATGGTATACACATACTTTTTTGTCTTAATGATTGTAGTTTCGGTTATCTTTTGTGTTCACAACTGAGGTTGAACATCGCTGTTCAACCTCAGCTCTAAATATGAACCAACTAGCCCTCATCAAGATGTTACTAGTCTTTTGTATAGCGTCTCGTTGTCGCTAGGAGTGTGTTTTCTGGTGTCTTATAATTGCCGCTGGGATTGTGTTTCGAGTGTCTCATTATGAATGTCGTTAGATTGTATGTACTTCGGCTGTGTTATGATTGTCGCTATATGAGTGCATGCATTTTCGAGTGTCGTACAGTTTTCGCTATGATTGGCCTATGCGAAAGTCGATTAGTATTGGTAAAAGTAGTATTTCTAGTGTTATACGGCTTGCTGTGATGTCGCCCTACCTGGTGAAATAACCACAGATCGACCGGTCACAAGTTAATGCGAGCATCAGTTCAGGCGGATGCATGCACATTGTTAGAGGAGGACGAACGCGACGTTTCAAGCTCGCCGAGGGTAGAATCGGGGTGACATGTACCCCCTCGTGCACATATAGAAGTACGATACATATAAGTACATTTAAAAGGATTATATGCCACTTGTGACACAGTGGCACGTGCGTACCCATTTTGGAGAGAGATAAAACTTTATTATGTCCTTGATGGGGTCCAGGGGTGGCGGGGGTGGGAGGCTAACCTTCAGTCCCCCCCTTCCTCAGACGGCGGCTAGTCCTTGCTTTCTGGTGGCGTCTTCGGCCATCCGGACGCCCAGAGCTGCTCCTCTGGGTCAAAGCTGAGCAGCAAAGTCTCCCACTGGTCGGCCGTAGTTATGATGCATGTAGTGTTAGTGCGGTAAGTGTTGGTGGGTGAGGCTTTGGGGCATTGCCAGATAATGTGATCGAGGTCAGCTTGGGCCTCGCACGCTTTGCAGAGTGGGGAGTATGCACCGGGGTAAATGCGGTTGTATAGCACGGGGTTGGGGAAAGTTCGCCTCTGAAGTAGTCGCCAAGTGGTGGATTGAGATTTATTCAGTGTTTTGTGTGCTGGGGGGTGGCGTAACCGCTCTCTGCGGTAGTGGATGAGGATTTCTCTGAACGTAACCATTTGGTCCCGCGAGTGACCGCGATGCAGAACAGAGGGCTGGTCAGGATCGGAAGACTCAGGAGGAGGAGGATGCGCCCGGTGTGCGAGAGCTGGGGCGGCATCGTGGGCGGCTTCGTTTCCAGCCGGGCCCGAGTGACCAGGGGCCCAGATGATCTGCACGCTGCGTTGCCTTGAGGGAGGAGTGCCAAAGAGTATCTTCTGCGCTTGGGGCGCCATCAGTCCTCTTGTGTAGTTGTGAATGGCCGTTTTTGAATCGCTGATGATGCAGTGTGCATTGATAGCGGCGTAGGCCAAAGCGATAGCCGTTTCTTCTCCTTCTTCGGATTGAGTGGTGAGTATTGTTGCGGTCGCGGCGAGGCTACTGCGAGCCCGCGACTACGACGACCGCCATAGCGTTTTGGTTGGGGTATTCCGCTGTCTCCACGTAGGCTACGTCAGCGGCTTAATAGTAGCGCTTTTGTAGTCGTTTAGTTCTTTGTGCACGTCTCTGCGTATTGTGTTCAGGGTGCATATAGCGAGGTATGGACGGGATAACTAGCTGAGCGCGAATGTTTGGAGGGACAGGTACTTTTGGTCCGAATTGGGTGGTGTAGGTTATGCCTAGGGTGCCTAGAGCGTGCCTGCCCGTGGTGGAATTGGCGAGTCGTTCGTATACGTTAATACGCTGAGCGTCAATAAGCTCGTCTATGACGTTGTGTATGCCGAGGGCGTCCAGTTTCTCGTTGGAGGTGGAGATGGGAAGATGTAGGGCTTGTTTATAGGCCCCCTTGATCATGGTATTGAGTTTGAGCTTGTCAGTTGCATTGAGGCTAAGGTACGGGGCTCCTGCTCAGAGCGTAGGTGGTTACCAGGCGTATAAGGCTGTTTTCTTTCATTCCGTGATGTCGATTTTCGATGCATGCAATGAGGCGAGTGGTTTGGTGTACATGAATATCTAATTGCTTGATTATGTCCGTGTTTCTTCCGTTTTGTTGGATGCGTAAGTCAAGGGTATGGATGCTTGGTAGAGTAGGTATGCGTTGCTGATGCACGTGGAGTTCTTTATAGGGGGGGGGGGGATTGCAGGAATTTCGGAGGTCAACGTCCAGACCTTCACCCCCATTTTGGAGGACTGTCCAAGAAAGCGTGCTTACCCCATGACCCAACGATGGAGTAGCTCAAACGTAATAAATTAAACAAAATCAAAGAATTAAGCCATTCAATTATCGTGCGCGTTTTTCGACATTAGATATCAGTGCGCTTTAGAGATAGCTATGAGCCAGCATTATATGTACATATTTTACGTCGTGATTTACTGTTTTATTACGCAGCGCGCTCACTGGCACCACTTTTCCTATAAAAAGTTATCTGCTATATGAGCTTCATCATCCGGGGGCACAGGTCAGTTGCCCGAGAATGAGGCAGCTCATAGATGTGAAATTTAAGAAAAAGAAAAGGTAAAAGATGCAGCAGATCCAACGTGCCCTGTTGGAATCTACACACAGCGAAGCTTACAAGGAAGTGTTTACGCGCACCTTCTCATCTGCAGCTCAAGGATGACCCGAACGAGGAGCTCTGCAATGAAATGCACTTTTGAACGCAACCATCATTACAGGGGTTGAAAGAGGCAAGCTGGCTTTCTGTGCCACTTGTTTGGGGCACAGAGTTTCTAACTATATTGGTTTGAGGTACCCCCGAGCTCCCCTTGGAGGCGCAGATGCGACCCTCCACGTGGTTGCCAGGCGACGCAACTCATGCGCGACGGGCTACATGCGTGCTACGTGCCACAACGTGCGCAACGTGCAACCAAAGGTCGGTGGGACGCCTCGCATTGGGCGCTCACGGCAAGACTACAAATGAAGCTGTGTAGGGTGTTAAGGGCTGGACAAGTTTTGATGTGAGGGGAAGCTCAGAGTAAAATTGATTTTGAAGAACGACGGAGGAGTATGAAAGAAAGTAAATGAGTTGTGAGAATGTTCAGGTATTTGTACGGGAAAAAACATTGACTCACGGGGGAGGAAAAGAACTAGGAAGCTTACCAGCAATATGCGACCTGTATGGTAAGTTATATGGCAGCAAAGATAATCAAACGCGCACTCAGAGAGGCTGAGATAATTTCGTAGGTGGCGGCAATAGAAAAGAAACCTGCTATGAGCAACTTCCTAAAAGGAAAAAAAAAAAACGAAATCAGGAAAGAAACAGTTTATGACAACTCAAGGGGAGCTCATTACTTCACGGTCAGCAAGAGAGGCGCAGGGAACTCGCAAGGAAAGCTTTGCTTTAAAAGAAGTAAGGTCGTTGAATATCAGGGGATTCCCTACGAGCCGTCATTACGCTATGTTGCAGGTATTACGCCATGATTTAATGTTTTATTACACAGAACGCTGGTGCACTCACTGACATTTCTGTGGGTAAATATCTTTCTAAATGAGCAGCTTTACTGTGTCCTCGGGCGAGACCGTTTTTTCGTAGGCGCCGCCATATTGTGAACGCAGTGGCGCCGCCTATGAGCAGCGCCATACTGGCTTGGGTGAAAGCGGTCTTTTGCATGGCAGGTATACGCTCGGCGGTAGGTTCTGGCGTTTGTTTTCGCGGTCGTGCGGTCTGTTTAGTATGACGTGCGTCTTCTACGTGGTAAACGGTTCTGTGATACGTGCTGAAGTGGTTTAAGGCGTCATTGCCGGAATTTCTGCTGGCGTTGAGGTGAACGGAACACGCAGCGCTATGTGTTCTGCTACGATAGGAGCTGTGCTGTTATACTTTGACAAGCGTTAAAACGGTTCGCTGCAGGTTACATTGCGTGATTACTTGGTTGGATGGATGAGGATTCCACCCATGAATAAAATAGTTTTGGCTAGTAATAGCAGCATACCTTACAGTCTGAATTAAGCTAGCCCAGCAAAGCGACCGTTTACGAACTGCACGAGCGTCCTAAGCAGTAGCAGGTGCTGGATTACAGATATATTTGTTCTATATAGCGCATGGTCCAAGCATACGGCATCAGCGGTTATATATTTATAAACATTGTGCGGTGTTAGCCCGTTTTCTCTTGCTTTTTAGAGAAAGAGGATGATAACCGAATTTTTTTTTCGGTTGTGTTCGTTCAGTTCTCTACGACGCACTCACAAGTATTATGGAAATTTCGCGCTCAAAAATAGCCATCGCATTCTTTTTATGCGAACCCTCTCATATATTATGGCTGTATACAGGCCAAAAAGGCAATGCCGAAGCACACAGCTTATATATGTATCGTGCTGGCTCACCAACCGCAGGGATCGCTGTGTTGAGCAGCGCCATGGGCCTCATGCAGCAACGCTAGCGTAGACATATGGTAATTTCAAGCATACTAGACTTGAAATGCGTGAGAACGATGCCAGTGTATCACAAATATTTGATAGCGCCTGCCGCTCAGATGTTTCGTGGTTGCCTTAGGTTGGCCGTGCACGAACATGCGCGCTTATGTTTTATGTTTTACTCCCTACGCCAATCGATCAGACAGTGAGCTGATTTATCATTTAATGCTGGTAATACAGAGACGCCGGTTTTCTTTGATGAATCAAAATCGATATAAGCAATATAGTAAACAACACATACACGCACCGCGACTGATAATGCGTGTCACATTTTTGCGCCCCCAAGACATATTTCTGC
This sequence comes from Dermacentor andersoni, assembly GCF_023375885.2. Lineage (NCBI taxonomy): Eukaryota > Metazoa > Arthropoda > Arachnida > Ixodida > Ixodidae > Dermacentor > Dermacentor andersoni. The sequence goes on from NC_092815.1 coordinate 87,615,345, forward strand.
CTACAGTAGCTACCGACGCACCGAAAGGCTTCCCTGACCACCTTACATGAACGAACGTGGCGTAAATTTCACAAAGTAAGATCTAAAACATCTCGAAATCGTTTCGCAGCACGCGACAGCAATACTTTCAAGCAGCGCCGCGCCGGATCGCCCAAGCCAGAGAGGAGGAAAGGCGCCCTATCCTCCTCGCCCGATGAAACGGTCTATATTACCGACCGACTCTAAACTGAGGGGAGGAGGGGAAGGGGCAGGTAAAAAATAAAGAAAGAAAGAAGCTTCACAGGACAAGTGCTTTCATTTTGTGGGCAATCACGCCATAAAACTGCGGTAAACGTGGACTACACCAAGCGGCACAGGAAGTATCTGTAGTTATCTCAAAACAAAGGCATAAAACGCGGCCGCAAACTTTGTTCTCCTCAGTTGCTATGGCGCTGCGCTATTGAGCACAAGGTCCCGGGTTCGATTCCGTTCACAGAAATGGAGAAAAATGAATGAATATAAAAAGGAAAAACATGCTCGTGCACCGTGCTTTAGGTGCACGTTTAAAGAATCCCAGCTGGTCTAAATTAATCGCGAGCTCTCCACCGCGGCGTTCCTCATAACCCATTGTGTAGTTTCAAGACGTTAAACCACACTATTCAAATTGAACTATCGTCCACAAACCATGATGTCAAAAAAATGAAATAAAAAAAATATCGCCCGAACGGGGGCTCGAACCCCGGACCGTTAGGTTAAAAGCCTAACGCTCTACCGACTGAGCTATCCGGGCGGACGTCGAGGACGCCACTTGCATGCAGCAAACTACGCATTTACATTTTTATTGCATTGAAATATTTTTTAAAATGAGGAGTGAACAGCTGTCAAAAGCGCAGCACTCCGTTGAGACATATATACGTCGAGATGACTAAAAGTCAAAAGCCAGAGAGGCATTCGCGGTTGCGAGTGTGCATGCTCTGCGCGAGGCTCGCGGCGGATCTGGACACGGCTCGCCCTCGATGCCAGGACGGGAAGGAAACCATGGTGAAAGTCGTCGTTGAATCGTGCACGTCGTCGCTTGCATCCCGTTGCACCCCGGGCCCAGGTCCACGCAACCTCCACGCCCGCAGCGGACAATTGCGATGATGCGCTTGCGATGGCGCTGGGCTTCCGTGGTACTGGGGAGTGTGCTCTGGTCACAGTTTTTTAGCCGTAAAATCACTAAAAAGCCACTCACAGGCACAAACAATTGTGTCCACAGGGTCCTTGTCACTTCTGAAAATCTATTAAGCTAGAATAATGCTAGTGTTAGTGTTAGAGTGTACTAGAACATTATTCTAGTACACTCTACTGGTGAGCCTCCCCGCACAGGTGCAGTGCAAGTGCATCTGTGTAGTGTGAGCTCAACGTTGGTGCCGCTGTGGCCGCGCTGTGTGAAAGGTGCAAAGACGACAGCAGGGGCGCACTAGAATATCTCATATTTTCAGTTTTATTTGCCCATTTATTTTGCGGCCAAATCGGGGATTGCCCGCCGATCTCCCGATTCAAAGGGATGTGGCCGCAAGCATCATCATCATCATCATCATCATCATAGATTCTCGCTACTGCTCTACTACTGCTCATCGCCCAACCACTCTCAAGCAGCGGTGCTCTCAAGTATAACGCCATGTTAGCTCATTCTTAAAGCTTATCTTGACCATTATAGTATATGTAAGCTTCAGTAGAACTTGTAGTTAGTTGGCGCGCGTCCTTTACAACAAGTTTAGCGCAATGCAAACCACCAGGTCGAAGCACATCACGGACATTTAGCGTCCGTCCCGTGCCTTCTTTTTATGTGGTGATTCGCTTCGCAAAAACGTAATGTACAGTACATACACACATTACACTTGGCCTACAATTAAATAAATGTCCGTGCAGAGAGAGTAAAACATCTTTATTAATAATATCTGAATGGCGAGAGCAGTGTGGAAGGAACCCTCAGTCCAGGGTCCCTAAGATGATTCCGGCGATGTTTCGAGCCCGTTGTATCACAGCTCAGAGGACCTCGGGAGGTCCGTCGCGGAGGGCATCGTCCCACAGCTCTCTGTTGCGTAGGGGCAAAGGAGAGTTGGCAAGAGAGGAAAGAGGTTTGCAGTGCACTCAATCGTGACGTGGAAGATTGTGGGCGAGCTGCCACAGCCAGGGCAACGATCTGCATAACAGTGCGGGTAGAATTTATTGAGAGAGACAAGATTTGGAAAAGTTGCGGTTTGTAACTGGCGTAATGCCACTGCTTCCTCCCGCGAGAAGGAAGGCGGTGGTGCGGCGTGGGTGCGACGAATGCGTGTATAATGACGGAGTATGTCTTTGTAACGGAGCAAGGGATCCCCCCTGAACTAGTCGCCTCACCACGCCGAGTCGCCCGGAGGGAAATTTCTCGGGCAACCGCATGTGCGCGTTCGTTACCCGGCAGCAAGGTACGACCAGGGGCCCAGAGTAAGTGGATGCGGGCAGGTGTGGTTGGTTTATTTTGCGGAATCTGTTTGAGAATTTGGTGCGCCGCTCTCGGGAAGCCATGCCAGGCAGCTCATATGGACGCACTGTTAAACCTACAAACTCCGTGGTTGTGAAAAAAAAAAATACAGCAGGCTTCAGCGATTCCTTCGGCTCTTAACTCATTTTTACTGCGACAGCAGCATTCTCTCACAGTGAATACCACCAGCTTATCCGTTGTTGATTTGGACAATAAAATTACTCGCTTTTTGTTGCGTTTACGCACTGCGCGCGAGGGGAAGAGACCCCAGCGGTTGGGGTTGTCTTCTAAGTGGCAAGGGTGCGGTTGTATAAGAACTTATAATTCAAAATAACATTAAAAAAACTAATATTTATTAGCTAGAACATTTGAAAAGTAATTCTAATTTGTGATAGTACAGCAAGGGTAGTGGGGAACAGATAAGCTCCAACCTTTTCTTCTTTCTGATGTACGCAACCTCCTTTTTGTAGGACATAGTATTGCATGCTGTGAAAATTGAACTACATACACGGACAGACTTTAGCATTCTGAGACTCACCCTGTCGAAGTAGGCTATATTTATTTAGTTAAAATACATAGCCTTATGAGACGTTTCCTTCGCAATGGAGTTGGCGAAATGCGTGTGCAAATCCTTTTTTTTTTCTTTTTTTTTTGATCGTGGTGGTTGAACATTTTACAATTAATATATTTCATTTGCATAATATTGGTACACATTCTCTATTTTCTGTTTGTTTTATGTGAAGGAATCACATTTATTTGTTTTCATCTTGCAGGTTCTACACTCTAAAAAAAGTTTGCACCCTTTGGGTTGTACATCTGCCACACAACGATAATCGTCATCTGCCTTGATGCGTTTCCTTTCTTGAAAACGCCGCGCCCGCTACTTTCCTGTCGGGAATGCTATGTCATGCTGATAACGCGCATGCCGTTCGTTACCGGAAAGTACCGGGCTCGCAGCGTTAAAGAAAGGCAACGCATCAAGGCAGATGACGATTATCGTTGTGTGGCAGATATACACACAAAAGGGTGCACACTTTTTTTAGAGTGTAAGCCTCTACATGCTTGACGTGACTGTAGTGTAGTACTCCAGATAACCTTCACATTTGAAGTCTCCTAACTTTCCTTAAACCTCTTTTTGTGTTCATTTCTTGTGTAAATCAATATTTAGGCGACAGTGAGGAGGCAGTTGCTCTTTTAAAGGCTTCACACCTTTAAAGGGTGATGACTCGTTGTGAGTCCAAAATAATTCCGAGAGCAAAATGTTAACACTAGGCATCTCCGTCGGCTGTTACAAATCCTTTCATTCTAATGACTACCAAACCCCATTTCCAAAATTAGAGCATTATGGCGTTCGCGGGATCCCCTTAAACTTTTGCAATAATATCTTCGAAGCAGAAAACAACGCGTCGCTATTGGATCGAACCTTTCACCTGTAAGAACGTTAATTAACACAAGGCGTTCCCCACAGTATAAAAAAGCTGTAAATTTAAAGAAAATTTACAGAAATTTTCCGTACCGCAAAAGAAATTTTCTGGGAATGATCTACACTCTTAAGCAAATGTACATTTCTTTGGGGTGTATATTTGCCGCACAACGATAATCGCCATCTGTCTTATCTGTCTTGCCTGCGTTTCCTTGCTTGAAAACGCTGCGCTCGCTACTTTCCTGTCGAGAATGCTCTGTCATGCTGATGACGGGCATGCCGTTCGTGACTTGGAAGTACTGGGCTCGCCGCGTTAAAGAAAGGAAATGCGGACAAGACAGATGACCATTATAGTTGTGTGGCAAAAGGTCGTAATTTTGCATAAGAGTGTATGACAGAAACCTGCTAAAGAAAAAAAAAAAAAACAGGCATTTTCGGTGCTTCTTGATCTCTAGCCTATAAATCGAGTCAAAACTAACATGTAACCATTTTAAATTATTGTAATTGGTAAAAAAATTGTGAAATAAAATTTGAGAGTTTTTTTCCTTTCATACAGGCCGTTTTTTGCATATACCACGCAAGACGCGCTGTTTGCGGTACTGCTTTGATGCCCCATGCCATAATCAAGATGGCTGCTCTTCCAGTCAACGCATGTCGGCACTGCTCCGTTTCTTTCGAAAATCATAAGAGGTGAGGGTGTTCCTTTTCAAGTGCATTACAAACAGTGCACGACGTATTCTTTTACACAATATTTTCCGCGTGTTCATGACATAGAACAGGACTACAATGTCGCCCGCAAAGAAAATTCAGGCGGACAGTGACAAAACTTAGCAACTACGTATTTCAGCGTGCCCTGCGCTTTGTGAGGTAGCGTCGAACTTGGATATTAAATTTAGGTTTAGTTTTTTTGTTATAGCACACGCAAGGGCTAGCCAGTGTGCTTGACAAATGTATTACTGTCTATCCTTGCCTTTTCGGAATGTACTCGTTTTTGCTGTGGCTGCGAGAAATAAAGAAAGCATGCGTGAGCTCTCAACAAAGCTCACTGAGTGATGTTAGCTCTTAGCTACGAACAAGTCTTAAGTTTATTGGAGTGAACGCAAAGTGCGACTTTTTTTCTGTTGCGTAATATTTTATTCGTTTTCATGCTGGCATATAAACCCGCCGCACATGAGGGCACATGGTATGCGGTATTGATTTTGTTGCTCCGTTAACTGCGGATCCGTCGGGAAATGATTTTGCCTGGCCACTGACTATGTCGATTCATTTTGAAAATAGTGGGAACACTAGACTGCGTGGCTTTGTGTACTCTCAGCGCATCTTAAAAGCACAGCGCGGAAGGGGCTAGTACCCGAGCAGCGAAGATATGCTCTCATCACGCTCGTGGCAACGATGAATTGCTCGCATGTTGTCTGCTAGCAAGGATGGTGGGCAGATTGTTCTAGAGAAACTGGCCACCCTGTATACGCAATGCCTCATGACGTCGAGCGTACCGGAATCGTGGAAGAACGCTAACATAATCCTAATCCATAAGAAAGGGGACGCCAAAGACTTGAAAAATTATAGACCGATCAGCTTACTGTCCGTTGCCTACAAAATATTTACTAAGGTAATCGCAAATAGAATCAGGAACACCTTAGATTTCTGTCAAGCAAAGGACCAGGCAGGATTCCGTAAAGGCTACTCAACAATAGATCATATTCACACTATCAATCAGGTGATAGAGAAATGTGCGGAATATAACCAACCCTTATATATAGCTTTCATTGATTATGAGAAAGCGTTTGATTCTGTCGAAACCTCAGCAGTCATGGAGGCATTAAGGAATCAGGGTGTAGACGAGCCGTATGTAAAAATACTGAAAAATATCTATAGCGGCTCCACAGCCACCGTAGTCCTCCATAAAGAAAGCAACAAAATCCCAATAAAGAAAGGCGTCAGGCAGGGAGATACGATCTCTCCAATGCTATTCACAGCGTGTTTACAGGAGGTATTCAGAGACCTGGATTGGGAAGAATTGGGGATAAAAATTAATGGAGAATACCTTAGTAACTTGCGATTCGCTGATGATATTGCCTTGCTTAGTAACTAAGGGGACCAATTGCAATGCATGCTCACTGACCTGGAGAGGCAAAGCAGAAGAGTGGGTCTAAAAATTAATCTGCAGAAAACTAAAGTAATGTTTAACAGTCTCGGAAGAGAACAGCAATTTACAATAGGCAGCGAGGCACTGGAAGTCGTAAGGGAATACATCTACTTAGGGCAGGTAGTGACGGCGGATCCGGATCATGAGACGGAAATAATCAGAAGAATAAGAATGGGCTGGGGTGCGTTTGGCAGGCATTCTCAGATCATGAACAGCAGGTTGCCATTATCCCTCAAGAGAAAAGTGTATAATAGCTGTGTCTTACCAGTACTCACCTACGGGGCAGAAACCTGGAGGCTTACGAAAAGGGTTCTACTCAAATTGAGGACGACGCAACGAGCTATGGAAAGAAGAATGATAGGTGTAACGTTAAGGGATAAGAAAAGAGCAGATTGGGTGAGGGAACAAACGCGAGTTAATGACATCTTAGTTGAAATCAAGAAAAAGAAATGGGCATGGGCAGGACATGTAATGAGGAGGGAAGATAACCGATGGTCATTAAGGGTTACGGACTGGATCCCAAGGGAAGGGAAGCGTAGCAGGGGGCGGCAGAAAGTTAGGTGGGCGGATGAGATTAAGAAGTTTGCAGGGACGGCATGGCCGCAATTAGTACATGACCGGGGTTGTTGGAGAAGTATGGGAGAGGCCTTTGCCCTGCAGTGGGCGTAACCAGGCTGATGATGATGATGATGATGTCTGCTAGCCTCACTTCCTGACTCTAACAAAGGATAACTAAACGTAAGAATAGTAGACTGCGAAAACTGAGAAACAAACGGCCAAATTTCCATAACTTGAACTGGAGCAACACATTTAGTAAACAAGAGAATAATTAGAGCAACATGTGTCATTGACGTAACTAATACTAACGTTAGCTAATACTAGTTAACGTAATGTGTCCACCGCTTTAAATTATCAGGACTATTTTCTACCTTGTGCCATTCTGCTGTAGACATTGTTGCGAAAATAGCTTACGTGTCATTTGTTTGCGACTGCGCATTTCGCGACCGGGCGCAAGGGGAACTGACGGAGCGGCAGGGACTTCGACTCCGAGTGCGTACTTTGCGCGCGCGACCGTATATTGAAATTGATCTGCAGACGGCTCATGCCTTTGTGCGCGCTGTGTTCTCGCCGCTCTTGCGTTGAACCGATAGACCGCACGAAGGTCACTTCGCTCGCTACTGCTGCGCTTGCTCACACCGGCGTTTTGACAGCGAGTGTCCGCTCTCATCGAGTGTGATGTGTTCGTTTGCTTGTGCGCGCTGACACCATGCTTGTTAATTCTATTACCAAGCGAATATTTCTAAATTTATACTGCCAATAAAACTAGTATCCTTACTTCGTATAGCTGTCTACTAATTTGCTATCGCAATCGATGCTTCGCCTTTCGGGCGAAAGTGTCACTTTTTTAGAGCGCAGCTCTTTGGCGTCCGTTCCTGGGTTTCGCGTCGTCGTCGGCGTTGTCGTCGGCCTCGTAACCAGCTCCGCCCCCCTTTCATCCCCCCAGCGCTAGCAGCGACCGACTGATACCGCTGGATGCCGCTGACGCCGCTAGAGAGTCAAGATAACGTGACTGCATAGAACACCGTCGCCGCCATGCAGAAAGAGGAGGAAAGGGTCTCCCCCCCCCCCCCTGTTCTTGTGTGGCGGATAGGGTGCTCTTCAGTTGCCGACGCGCCGGTTATGTCACGTAGGCCCCGGCACGTCGACGAATACGTGACCACCTTCCCACGGCTAGACCTGGTTCTTAGCGCTGCGGAAGCGAGGGTATCATATTGTTTGTGTCGGCATCGGCGGCGTTGTCCCTGAAACCAACTCCGCAGCTGGGGTTGACTCACTATCGGCGTCAGCGGCATCAGTCAGTCGCTGCTATCTCTTCCCTCCTCCCTTTATCGTGTTGTCCGCTTGCTGCGCGCGCTTCTGCCCCCATCGTTTGCCGCTGGGTGTACACGCCGCCCCCCTCCCCCCTCTTCCTGCGAGTCTCCGGTTGTCAAAGCGCCGGCTCGAACTTAATTCCTTGCTTCGCTCCTCCTCCAATGCAACCCCTGTGCGGTGGCAATCAGAGAGCCAGATCGGTGGCGGCGGATGTGTATATGTGCACCGCCCGAGCCGAAATTGCCGCTGCCGTTCGCCCTGTGCGGTGGCAATCAGAGAGCCAGATCGGTGGCGGCTTGACATAAAGACAAACAGCAATTTCCTAACACTTATGCGGGAGAACATCCCGTTCCTCTCGCTCGTAACGCGTCCCACGGCTGTGACAACCTCGCGAGGCACTTGTATAGATCTCGTCTTTGAGAATCAAGCATTGGTGTACCAAGTCGAACATATATCAGTCTATTTCTCCGACCACAAAGCTTCCTTCATGACTGTCAAGAACTGTTAGTGGAGTCTTTGTTAAAGGAATACGTGTGAAAAATTAAAAAAAAATTCTGTGATAGCGCATACATGTGTTGCTCGATTTCTTTGCCTCAATCTATCGAAAAGGTGAAACAGCTTATTTGCTGCGCTCAAATTTCGCATTAGGAAGTAACGTAATCGTCGGTAATTTTATTTTTATTTCAATATATAAAAAAGCGCATGGATCATATAGAACAGTACGACCTATTGATATGGAATAAATGAAGAGGACTTGAGCGACAGATTGCAATGTTCAGGTTGCTAGTTAAAACGATTCACTGAATAACTTCATATGTATTTTATTTGAAGCATATGCACAGATTCTGAAATTGAGGCCAAGAAGTAATCAAGTCGTCGCATCACTTCACTGATCGGCTTCAATTCCGCAATTTCAACATGTGCCCTCAAGTGAATAGTAAGATTAGTTTAGAAGAGTTATAACAAAGGAAGCCATGAGAGAATGTGCACATTCGTTTTTGATATCGTGTTCTAAGTGGCTCCATGGTTTAACAAAATATTGAACCATAGTTGCACAAACGATATGTTCATATTGTCATGGATAGGTGACACGCATAAAAACAACCAACCAAATGATAGTGGTAGGGTGGTAATTACACTTGTAGCGGGATCGGCGGAGGCCAACTTGATATCTTTTTCTTTCTTTGTCTTCATTGACTGTTGTTTCTTTAAATTGAAGCAATAGTCTTATTGAATCTGTCGCCTTTTGTGTGCTTAACTGTACTTAAAATTGAAAGCCACAGACGCCTCAATTAACCTGAGATTCACACATCCGCACATCCACTAGCTTAGTGCATATTGGCAATAATAAAATGAAGCTTGTCAGTGCAATGTTCTGTATAGGCTTCTACATTTTTTAAACAAACAGCGACCACCAAGGAGGAGTTGTGTGTGCGTTGTGTGTGCGTTGTGTGTATGTGTGTTGTGTGCGTGGGGAAGGGAGGGGGAGGGCATGTACAATATATCCCATGGCGAGTGCTGTTTGTTTCAAAGTGTATGCTGTGCGACTGACTGGCCAGGTACTAATATTATGCAGTTACCTGAAACGGAATAGTCGTCTGGCTGGAATAAACATAATTTGGAAGTGGCCTCCCACACGGTGCTCTTATATGAACACACGCACACACTGCAGGGCGTTCTTGACCACTCTTCAAAAAAAAAAAAAAAAGACTGTGCTTCACTGAGTTCTGTACAATCATGCTACTGCCATATGTATAATAAATCACCACTGTTGTATTCAGGTCAGTCGCAGCATGACACCCTGAGAGAGGAACCAAGGTCCAGCACCGAAGCAAGCAGTACGGCCTTGCACTAAATGATTTTTCCATAATCAGGTGTCTTTACGATTGAGTTTTAAAGCAAAAGTCTTCATCAACGTAATGCCGAGGCCACATTGAGTTTTTCTTTTCCAGCACCAATGTGGTTTGATATATAAGCTGGTTCTATTGCACTGTAGTACTGTGTATTGCACTGTTGGTTTCATGTGGCCTATTTAGCTGTCAGTTTTTCTTGCTTTAAATTAAAACGCTTTTCTATTTTTGTACGACACAAACCGTAGCCTGGTTCCTCTTTGTAGCATCATTTATCAGTGTTAGCGCTGCCACGTGCTCTTTGGCACGCATGATTCCATGAAATATCTGGTTCCTTGGTTTATCGAGAAAAAACACCCGTTGCGGTGGCTAAGCGGCTATAGTGTTGCGTTTCTAAGCACGAGGTCGCGGGATCGAATCCCGACTGCGGCGACCGCATCTTGATGGGGGCGAAATGCAAAAACGCCTCTGTTCCGTGCATTAGGGGCACGTTAAAGATCACCTGGTGGTCAAAATTAATCCGGAGTCCCCCACTACTGCGTGCCTCATAATAAATCGTGGTTTTGACACTTAACACCCCAGAATACATTCAGAGAAAAAAAAAAAAAACAAGCGTTCGAGCGAAATTAAACAATTTTCAGGTGAGCACCGTTTTGCGACTCAGCTACGATGGTTAAACCAACAGTTCCTTTTTACATAAAAAGAAGCATTCGATTGTCTGCATTTTAAAAATACGGCTCTCCAATGTGCACTGCATTACGTCTGGACACTGTGACATCATGCAATAGGTCTGCGGAAGCGCGCAAGGTGGCGACAAGTAATTATTAAAGGGAAAATCAGACATCCACCCGTTCGTAGCAAGTTTCTTAGCAAAGTTCAAGTCCCGTACCAGGACGAATTTTTCTTCACCTATATACGAGGCTTTTTCTTTCGAGGAACCCATATGGGTTTCCTTTGTAGCAATTGCTACGAAAGGGTGGATGTCTCATTTTCCCTTTAATAATTACTTCTCTCCACCTTGCGGGTTTCCGCAGAACTATTACGCCAAACTTTTGCCTTTGCTTCGAGTTGTTGACAAATTCTACTTCGCCCTACCACCTGCTAGCCGCCTGGTTAGCTCAGATGGTAGAGCGGCTGCCCCGAAAAGGCGGTGGTCCCGGGTTCGAGTCCCGGACCAGGACGAATTTATCTTCAACTACGAGGCTTTTTCTTTCGAGGAACCCTTCTGGGTTTCCTTTGTAGCAATTGCTACGAACGGGTGGATGTCTGATTTTCCCTTTAATAACTGTGACATGATGTACACCTACCATGATGCCTCATACACACTGCGCATCCATCTTGATGCTATATTGTGTCGCAAATTTGTGCTTGAACACATGCCGTGACTAATTCATAACAAATTTACTGACAAGGTCGGGGGAGTTCCGTGACTTGGCCAGCAGTGTCTATTATACGCAGATACCTGCGTATCTATTTACTTCGCTTACTTTGCTTTGAAAGGGCATGTACTTTTGCCTGTTCTTCCTTCTCTACGTATGCATGCGATCCATGGCAAGCGGAAGCTCATCTATAGCCTGGGAAATTGACTTTCAAGCTGTTATAGCACCTGGAGGAAAAGCGATGCTGCTTGTTTTCTGAGCTTAGTGCGCATAAACAGTTCTATTAATTTACCCGTTTTCATGTTTATCTGTCCACTGATATTTTGATGTAAAATAAAACAAAACTTCATTTTCTTCTACAATGTCATAAATTACAAATGATTTCTTACAGCCACTGAGAGAAAAAAGTGTTGACCGTAATTAACAGCAGCGCAAGAAAGCTGAGTAAAGTAAAAACTGAGACACACACGAGCGCTATACGTGTGACTTTTGTCTTTTTTTTCGCTGCAGTTGAACATTTCCAGCTTTGAGCACAGCGCCTAATTTTTGTTTTGAGATCAGCTGCATATTTACGTGATATCTATTATTTTACAATGATTATGTGACGCGCGATAATAAAACTGAAACATGAGAGAAGTTCACATGACAATGGAGGCTAGAAGTGATAAACAGTGGTCGAAGAAGGAATATTGGCTGCAATCAACGTTTCTACAAAGAAAATTCTCTTCGTGAGGGCGGCAGCTGCCCTCACGAAGAAAAATGCGCTTTCAAAGCGTTGGCTTCAGCGACATTTCTGTTTCGTCCGTTATTCATCAATGATAGAAAATTGTCTTTACGCGTCACACTTCTGTACAGTGGAATAGAAAAAAAAACGTAAAGAAACAGAAGAATATAAACAGAAAACAACTTTTTCTGTGCCTCAAAATGGATAATTGTTTAACGCATACACTTTCTGTAAAATAAAACTGAAAATATTATTAATATAAGAGAAAAATTTTAAACAGAAAAGAGAACTTTTCCTGTAATACAAAACAGATTGTGTTCTCTTTAAACACAATTTCTCTTAATGTAAAACAGGAAGAACTTGTTAAATAACAGAAAAAGGAAAAATAGAGAACAGAGCTTCACAGAAATTTTCTGGTAAGGCAGCTGCCAGAAAATTTGTTTTTTACGGAACAATTTTTTACATTGCAGGGAAGTCTACTTGGACATATTTTATTTAATCATTATGTAAACGATATCACAAATATTAGTAAACATGCACAGTTCATAGTCCACGCGGATGATATTAGCCTTTTGGTTTCGATCATTTGACATCGTGCATCTTATAGCTTTGGCAAACACGACTTTAAACCTATTAAAAGATTGATTGATTGATTGATTGATTGAGTAACTTTTATTTTACAGTCCTGCAGAACACGTATTAGCACGTCGCGGGCCGCTCCCACGTCGGGACCGACAAAAGAGGAGTAATTTAAATTCGTTAGCGATTTAGACGCATAGAAATAAGGCTGTACTGTTTATGCCAGCGCAAGAGCACGCAAACTGCAACACTGCTCTTTATCTCGGCACAGAAATGATAGAATTAGTTGATAATGTAAAAATGTTAGGAGTGATTTTTAACAAACATTTCATTTGGGATGCACACATAGAATGCATTAAGTCGAGCCTAGCGACAACAAGTAGTATAATTATTACGATTACGACCACATGCTGCTTTCTAAAATAAAGCTCTTATTACATAACAGTCTCTTCCTTTCACATGTTCACCATTTTAAACCTAGTGTGGGGTCCGGCATTGTAAACAAACATTCAAAATCTAAAAACGCTACTAAAGAAAGCCGTCCGAAACATTATTAACGCTCCATTTGATGCGCATAGCTCGAAATATTTCGTGTTCATAATGTGTTGCCTATTGGGCAGATTTATGAATATAACCTAGTCTTGAAAAGTAAAAGAAAAAAAATTTTTTGGTCCAATAATGTGGGTTTCAGAAATTTGTGCACCTAACTGAATCAACGGAAGTGTCGCACGAATTCAGAAACCGATACCAGTGGATGTTCCCTTTCTCAAGGACTAATTACGGTTTGAAGCAATTGCAATAACAAGTACGTGGAATATTAAACTTGTCAAGTACTCCTCATACTGAGCTGAACACTACTACAGAAAAGACACTGAAAGCCAATTTAATAAATAATAGTCAATTTTAAGAAAATTATAATATTTGCACTTCTGGTAACCAGGTTTCAAACCTCTATTTTTCCTTTTGTTCCGTATTTTTTATGTACCGCGAGATGATGTCAATATTCCACAATAAGTGCTTGTTTAAACATTAATCTGAACGCGTGTCTACATTTGTTTATTGATAGTGCATGAAGGGCCTTTAATATGTGCGGCCAAATGTATTTCTTAAATATGTAAGTTTGCATATGTAAAGATGTCGATATGCTTTGTACCTGTGTAATTCAGTTTTCTATTTCTTATTGCCAAAGCAAGGGGCTCGAATCCCGTCAAGCTGCTGTTGTGCGGCTTTCTGCTCCTTGCCCTCGCATTTTCTTTTTCTTTTCTTACTCCGTGACATTTTTTCCTCTGTGAAGAAATTAGGAGAAATTAGGGGAAATTGCGAAATAAAGTTGAAATTCCCGCCGGGAAACTTTATCAAATAAACTCCAAAAGCAAAAAAAAAAAAAAAAATTACAACTGAATGTCACGAGCGAAAGGACGCAGTGCCGCCTACAAAATTTGAGCGATTTTATTTTCGCTATTCGTTTGTAGCACTACTACACATTAGCACGAGTGAATACTGTGAGCTACTGTGTAAAACTATACGTGGCGCGAACCCGCCGTGGTTGCTCAGTGGCTATGGTGTTGGGCTGCTGAGTACGAGGTCACAGGATCGAATCCCGGCCACGGCGGCCGCATTTAGATGGGGGCAAAATGCGAAAACACCCGTGTACTTAGATTTAGGTGCACGTTAAAGAACCCCAGGTGGTCAAAATTTCCGGAGTCCTCCACTACGGCGTGCCTCATAATCAGAAAGTGGTTTTGGCACGTAAAACCCCATAATCTAATCTATACGTGGCACGTTGTCGTGGCGACATCGAGGTTGTTTTCAACCAGCAGCCTTATTCCCGGCGCGTTCCCTATTGTGGGCATGTACCATGTTTCATGGCTTATCATCGTCGTTATCGCGTACGTTTCTTTGTGCCGCTGAACGCTGGTTTCAAGAGCGACAATTTCTCAGCGATGCACATTACGTAATCCACGTCCAGTACAATATTGCTTGTAATGGCCTCCGAAATGCATTCGCTGAAGCCGCTGCTCTCGGAGTCTGTGTGGAACGCAATATCTTGCTCTAATTGCGTAATGACGTTTTTACATTTCGCCCCCACCGCAAAGCGGCCGCCGCGGCCGGGATTTGATACCGCAACCTCGCGCTTAGCAGCGCAACACCATAGCCGCTAAGTCACCATGGCGGGTTGTAATGTGTTCTAGTGAGGCCGCCGGTCCAATGCTTATCCCTTTGCGACACGGCGTGTACAATTGTACACGCGATTTTCACGAGCTTTTTTGCGAGCTTCTATCGTCGTCATCAACACTTGGGCCATTGGAGCCGCATTCGAATTTACCGCTCTACCGGACGGTGCTGCCATCTCGTGATTGCCGCGCCAAATGCATTACCAAAACAAGAAAACAAGATGGACGCCTCGACGTTCTACGGCGCGTCAAGTAGGTGCTCTTGGCTTTATCTTTTCTGCCTATTTAAAACGTTGATTAAGCTGGAACTAAAGCTGTGGACCTGATAACTAAGTGCTATAGATAAGAATAATACGGAATTATTTTTTATTGTACTACTGGTTAGGAAACGGTGGTCATGTTTACGATGGCGTGTCTATTTGTACACAACGTGTCACAAATGCACCGTTTAGGCGGCCGCCGGTTCATCCTGCTGTAACTGCGGCGAATGTCGCTTTTCTGCTTTACTGAGCCTTTTTTTCCTTTTATAGGCATCCAGACTCATGCGAGAACAAGACGCAAGACTCCGAACTCGTCAGTAGACCAGCTTTTTGACGCCATCATGAATGGAGATGTGTCAGACGCCGATCTTTCTGACGATGAAGTCGCCGATGTACAGGCAGCTCAAGCGGTAAGTGGCAAATAGCGAAATTTCTTGTTAGCAGTTGCATCATTTTGCCTTTACGTTTGCAGGTAACTGCATCGAATGAGGAGCATGACCCTAAAATGCATCCTGCAGACGACGAGGGTGATCTCAGTGACAGTGATGAGATGCCTGCGAAAAAAGTGAAGCATGTCAAGTGGCTCTCCAAACCTTTCGATCCAGTGGACACGCGCTGCACCTACCACCCGCTTGGCGGATCAACGCCAGAAGAACCGCTAAAGTATTTCATGAAGTATTTCACCGATGAAGTGTTCGAGGACTTCACGAAGTACACAAATATTTATGCCTTGCAGAACACAGGAAACGAACTTTCGTGCTCCGTGCAAGAGATGAAAGTGTTTTTTGGAATTCTCATTTACATGGGTGTCCTGAAATTCCCACGTGTCCGCATGTATTGGCAAAGCGGTACCCGAATTTCTGCAATTGCAGATGCAATGGCGGTAAACAGATTTTTTAAATTGCGAAGCGCATTGCACATAACTGACCAGAATGAGCCAAGGGATGCATCCAGTGTGGACAAGTTCTGGAAGGTGAGGCCGCTCCTCGATGTCATTAGGTCCCGGTGCCTTCAGCTTGAAGAGCTTGAACATAACTGCATTGATGAGCAGATGGTGGCATTTACAGGAAGGGTCCCAGCAAAACAGGTGGTGAAAAGTAAGCCAAACCCTGTTGGTGTGAAGATCTTTGTGCGATGCAGCACCGATGGTCTGGCGCATGATTTTGAACTCTATCAGGGCAAAGGCACAGGAGTAGACCGGGAGTTCTCCTACCTTGGTCTAGGGGGCTGTGTGGTAATGAGACTTGTGGAGTCATTCCCACAGCACCGCAACCTGAAATTGTTCTTTGACAATTACTTCACGTCCGTGCTGCTTCTGAGGGAGCTAAAAGGTATTGGAATCCTTGCCACGGGTACGATCAGGTGCAACAGGCTGCTGGGTTGTAAGCTGAAGGGCGAAAAAGAAATGCGAAAGGAGGAGCGTGGGAGCACCGATGTCAAGGTGACAGAGGAAGGAGACGTTGCCCTTGTGCGATGGAAGGACAACAATCTGGTCACGGTGGCCTCAACACAGGTTTCCACTGGTGAAGCTAGGGCTGTGAGCAGGTGGAGCTCCTCGAAAAAGGAGCGCATCGAGGTAGAATGCCCACAGGCTATACTAGAGTATAATCGCCACATGGGTGGGGTTGATAAGTTGGATTTTATCATGTCGCTCTATCACATCAGAGCAAAGACAAAAAAATGGCCTGTAAGGGTAATTTCACACCTCACCTCATTTGCGCTTGCAAACTCATGGTTGCAGTATTTAAGAGATGCTTCTGCTGAAGGCCTTGTCCGAAAGAACACGATGGACATGCTACAGTTTCAAACCGATACTGCCATGAGCCTGCTTGTTTCCGAGAAACCTTTGGAGAAGAAGCGAGGGCGACCAAGTGCGGAAAGCTTACAGAGGGTATCAAAAGCACCTCATAATAGTGGACCCCTCCTTACAAACACTGTTCGTTTGGATGGTAAAGCGCACTGGCCTCAGCACGTGGATGCACGATTCCCACAGCGTTGCCGGAAGCCTGGATGCAATTCCAAATCACGAGTTCGGTGCAGGAAGTGCGAAGTGTTCTTGTGCCTGTCCGCCACTAATGACTGTTTTTATGAATATCACACCAAGTAAGCAAGAAGGCTGATCAGCTGATGACCAAAGAGGAATTTTTTATCGCTCTACCTGCAATATTTTCATGCAATAAAGCCTTCGGTTGACTTTTGCTGACTTAGTTGTATTGAGTCACAGTGTGTACATATGAGGACGCGACCTAATTTATTAAGTACCTAAGGTACCGGCTTGTTTATGGTTTTTTACTGAAATATTGTTCATCAAGAGTGCACACAGGCAGTTTCAAAATTTTCTGATGACTATATCCTAATGCGTGTCGCAAAGGGATATACTAACCTGCAACGGCCGCTTTCCGATGGGTTGGTGAACGCCAATGCAAGTCCACATGGTCAAACTTTATCACCTAGTAGGCTACCAAAATTTCGAATCAATCAATCAATCAATCAATCAATCAATCAATCAATCAATCAATCAATCAATCAATAAACCATTTTTAGATTGTGGTTCTCGTGCACCTCGTCAACGGAAAGTTGCATATGTTGGTTTTGGGAAAGTTGATTACCATATCTTTATTCCTGTCTTTTAATATTTCAAGCACGCTTCATCTTAAAAATTAAATAATGTCGTTTTACGTGCCAAAACGAAGATTTGATTATGAGGCACGCCGTAATGGGGGACTCCAGAATGATTTGGACCACCAGGGGTTCCTTAACGTGACCGTAAATCTAAGTACACGGGTGTTTTTGCATTTAGCCTGAATCAAAATGCGGCCACCGTGGCCGGGATTCGATCCCTTGACCTCATGCTTAGCAGCCCAACACCATAGCCACTATAAGCAACTATGGCGGGTCACACTCTATCTTCATCTTTCCTGACACCATACGTATACAGATCCCGAGAAACCTGAACATTTTAACTGTAAAATTACGATTAACCAGAAGATAAAGCAGACTAGACGCATGGCGGGAAGTGAAATACTGCCGCTTAAGAAAATGCTGATGTTCTTGACTTGACTTTACCGTAGTGACAAAGATACCTACGATTCAAGAAAGGATTACTCCAAGTAGCGTCTTGGGATTTTACGCAGATCTGATTTTGTCAACCGTTTCCTTTTTTTTTTTTCGTTCAGTAATATTGATCATGGGACCCACTCAGCAGTGAATTACAAGCTATCGGGTGATGCGATTTTTCCCCAGTAGCACATTTTAATGGGAAGAAAAGCACATGGTATGA
Source organism: Dermacentor andersoni (assembly GCF_023375885.2). Lineage (NCBI taxonomy): Eukaryota > Metazoa > Arthropoda > Arachnida > Ixodida > Ixodidae > Dermacentor > Dermacentor andersoni. The sequence goes on from NC_092815.1 coordinate 87,633,520, forward strand.
AGCACGTAAAGCTAGCGATAACACGTCATGGACTAAAAAAGCTAAACAGGAGGAAGCTTTTCTTAGGTCTCGGGCACAGCACTGTCATGGCTGTCATGGCTGTCATCGCGGGAGTATAAATGCAGAAAAAAAAAAGGGGCGCACGTGGCTGGGCTTGACTTCATTCCTGTAAGCCGGAAGGTGCCGCACTTGTACAGTAGCTGTCAGCAAGCCGGGACATGGCTAGCGAACAGGACGCCGAAGCTTCGTCTCAGTCTGCAGAGGAGCCCTGTTCGCTGCTGCAGGACTCCCGTGGACGAGTGCCGCGTGAAGAGCTGGTCGCAGCGGCGACTTGGGCCATACAGAATAGCCTGAGGAAAGTGAAGCAGCAGCTGGCCCTTGTCACGGTGAATCAGGTGCTCACCTTTGACGAAATGCACAGGAGGACCTCCGACCTGATGAGGCTTGTCGAAGAGGCGGCGCGAGGCGAGGGCGTCGACCGTTGAGCGGAGTCGCGGAAGAACGCGGCTGAGGAAGTGCCTGGTGAACGGACTCGCGTGAGTGTGAAAACGGGCAAGAGCCGCGAACTTACATGGAAGAAAATTTGCAGAAGACATTCCGCAAGTTTAGCGTGTGCGCGAGATATTCTTGAAACCATGGAATGACGTACTATACGTACTGTGTAGTTGTCACCAACGTTATGCGATGCCAACGATACTGCTCCTCGGAGCCGTCAACACCTGTAAAGCGGTCAGCCGAATAGAGAAGAGACGCATGGGAATGCCGCCGACTTGCGGCGCTCGTTTAAGCGATGGCCTCGAAGGAACACGTCGACTGCTGCGGAGTATTTTCACATGCACGCCTACATGATCCAGGACAATGCGCTCGAGGGATGCGACAGCTGTGCACCAATGCCTGTGTGTGTGTCAAGGGGTGTTGCGCCGCGAATTTCACGAACGCAAGGTAACCGGCAGCATCTTGCAAGCGAGTCTTTCTCAAGCCCATGACATTATGTGCCAATGTGACACGAGCTATAGGACTGGCTCTTCGAGCAAGAACTATCGCAAAGTTGAGCGATGAAATGACCTATGTAAAGTTTTCCATGGCATAACGTGTAACCTTTTCTGCACCGTCATCATCTTTGTCGCTATTTCAAACAGTTATGGTGGTACGTCACTATGGTTTTACGTGAAGGAGATACTTTTGACCTTGTGCTAACAATCATCCGAATAAAGTAGCAAAAGCGAATCTTCATCCCAGAAGGTATGGAATGGACGAAATTTATTTCCCTTGTAAACTAGACGAGAAATGACACAGACTAGAAGACTAGGTTTCTCTGACGCCGCGTCGCTGCACAAGAGGTGCCTAAATACTCTTGCAACGTTGTTTTACCCGTATACTATAGATAAGTCGAATCCTAAACGTGGCTTTGCGTCCTTGCGAGAATTGGTCTCGCAATGCACTGCCGTTCCCTCGCTCCTAACATTAAAGAAAGTCGCGGGCACTGCCAAGGCCTATAACAAATCGACTTCGCGAGTGACCACTTTGTGATAACGGGTGATTGCTACCATGCACCATGCGGCGGCCACAGGAAATTCGCGCCGCACTGGCAGGTTCGTGCACCTAACGGAAACGCCGAACTGGCTCAGTATGGCTGGCTGGTAGCTGCGAACGCTGTCAGTGACTTGCGTGCTTCCTCTCGGTTCTTCAGTTTTGACTCGGCAGGCAATTCAATCAGACTGCAGTCAAGCGTTCAGAGCGAATTGCATTCGCAACCGACTATCTGTCAACATGAATACTCTAGAGGGGTTTAAAAGCCCGTTATAAATAGCTATGACGTCCTTCTAGCACCTTGCGTTTGCAACAGGCCTCCTGCTTGCGTTTTTCTCGGAGCCACCAGGAAATGGACGGTGTTACTGCACGACTGTATACGGCCACATGTTTCACTTGCGCTGTTTAGCTACCCTCTTATGTGCTTGCGTTCGGGACTTATTTCTGCTGTTTAGCTGTCTCGGGCATAGTTTCCTACTATAAATACAAGAGGGAACTCTGGCGCTGCGATCGTTCAGCCATCATAGGAATAATTAATGCTTAGTGCATGGATTAGTCTAATCTTCGTGCTTCTCGCTTCAGACGTTCTTGTGGCTTCGTTTATTACGGTTTATATGACTTCATTAGCCTAAATTTCAAAGCAATCGGTACTTTTTTTAAACGCAGACGGCAATAAGACTCTGCGAACACGCATATAATGACAGCAGTTCCGCTTTTCCTGGCGTCCGTGGCGTAGGAAATGAATACAAAATGCGCCCCTGTTGTAATGGTTTAGCTATCGGGCTTGTGCACATGTGCTGTAGGTCCTGCGTTCGAGTCCTACCGTCGGACTACTTTAGTAACATCCATTTCATTATTTATAACGCAGTACTTTCTTGAATGATTACAACAAATGATTGAGGACCTGTAAGGTCCTCAAACATTTGAGGAAGTGTAAGAGCGGGGTTGAATATTAATATGCAGAAGACAAAGACGGTGTTCAATATCCTGGCAATGGAACAAAAATTCAGGATCGCCAGTCAGCCACTAGAGTGTGTACAGGAGTGCGTTTACCTGTTACTCACAGGGGATCCTGATGATCAGAAGGAAACTTATTGAATAATAGAAATGGGTTGGAGTGCATTTGGCAGAAATTATCCGTTCCTGACTGGAAGCTTTACCACTACCATTGAAAAGAAAGGTGTACAATCAATGCATTCTACCGGTGCTAACATACGGGGCAGAAACTTGGACATATAGCTATGGTGTCGGACTGCTAAGCACGAGGTCGCGGAACCGAATCCAGGCCACGGCGGCCGCATTCCGACACGGGCGAAATGCGAAAACACCCGTGTATTCACGGGTGTTTTCGCATATCTAAGTATACTTAGATTTAGGTGCACGTTAAAGAACCCCAGGGGGTCAAAATTTTCGGAGTCTCCCGCTATGGCCTGCCTCATAATCAAATCGTAATTTTCGCACGTAAAACCCATTAATTTTTTAATAAAGAACTTCGAGATTGACAAAGAAGCTCGAAAACAAGTTAAGGACCACGCAAAGAGCGATTGAACGAAGAATGTTAGGTGGGCGTAATGTTAAGAGACGGGAAGAGAGCGGTGTGGATCAGAGAGCAAACGGGGATAGCCGATATTCGAATCGACATTAAGACAAAAAACTGGAGCTGGGCGGGCCATGTAATGCGTAGGTTAGATAACCGGTGGACCATTAGGGTTACAGAATCTGTGATAAGCGAAAGGAAATGCAGTCGAGGACGGCAAGAAACTAGGGGGGGGGGGTGGTGCTGAAAGTAGGAAATCTGCAGGCGCAAGTTGGAATCGGCTAGCGCAAGGGATAATTGGATCGCAGATTGAAGATTGTAGGGACAGGCCTTTGTCCCGCAGTGGACATAAAAAGAGGCTGATGATGATGACTTTGTTGAAGATGGTCAGTTTTTCAAAATCGGGAAGCCAGAAGTACGAAGTTCAGGCAAATCCATATGCTAGCAAACCCTCGTTCCCATGCTGCACTCTGCTTGCAGCTCCCGTAGACACTAGCGCCACAGTTCCATCTAGTGATTGCATGACACTCTGTGATCTGTGGAGACGATGGAAATAGCATGCGTATGCGCACTGAGTGCATATTGTCACGGGACAGTTAATCAGCATTACCGACAAAGATGAGACCAAAGAAAGGCAATCAAGCAGCGCTTAGAATCGAGCGCGAGTTCCCCACACTGTCTCTCGTGACGTTCTTGTACATTCGTGACGTTCTTGTACAAAGGAGTATATTCCGCCGCTTCTTGGTTACATTTCTGGTGGATGTGGGGGGCAACTCCGCAGTGGTCTGTCCGTACGACCACGGACCATGCCAACATATCCACCAGCAGCTCCGCCTGTTCCTTCTCAGACGACCGCCACACCATCGGTCGTCTTGGCGTAGCCTTGTGACCCTGGGACGTTTTGCGGAACTGTTAGTGTTGACGTGGACGACTGGCTGAAAGGATACGAACTACTCGGCGCGTACAACCGCTGGGGCCATTGACGTTGAAGCAGGCACTGCGTCGTCATCTTTATTAGGTCGCGTCTTTATCGGAGTTGCTGGCGAACTATCCAGTGACAATAGTATCCATTGGTCAATATACTACACGTTGCCGCACGCATAATTGCACACTGTAGGTATCGCACACAGGACACGCAAAGCCGTAACTCGCAGGCGAACGCCGTTGTGGTACAGAACACTCCTCCACTCATTGATCCTTTCGATAGCGCTTGCCATCCTGCTTCTTCCCTTACTTCACTCTCTGTACGTTGTACACGTGTTTTGAAACCGCATATTAATAACAATGTAACTTGCATGTCTACTGCACCTTGCCACCTGTTGCATGTCTTTATTCCAACCAATGCAACGTTTTACCACGGCGTGCATGATCCCCTAAAGCGGTGCGCGGCTACATGTTGTACACGCCTGGCAGCTGATAGAGTGGGCGCACACATACCTTGCCGACTTATCTCGCTGCGTAGCGGATCACACGTTGCACAAAAATGAAACGTCCTGATTCGGAAGCTGGTCCTCACTGTACACCGACTGAAACGGCAGTGCAATGATGCACGTCTGTGAATTGCATTTGCAGCGAGCGTTTAGCTTCGCCAGCTTATCGGAAGAAAATTTTCTGTCAACTCCAGGCCTTGCTGGTTTGATTGCTATAGTGCGCTCTTTTAGAATGCAATTCGAGCAGTCGACGCCGCCATATATCGCGGGTTACATGGGAAGAAAAAGGGCTAACCAAGGGGCCCGATTTTTATTAATCATATAAGCCAGCAAACAAAGATGCCGAGAACAACACAAGGGAAATTACTTGTACTTAATAATTGAAATAATGAAATTATAAATTAATGGAATTCAGAGTGGATGAAAAAAACAAGCGACTTGCCACAGGTGTGGAACAATCCCACGTCTTCGCATTACGCGTGCGATGCTCTACCAATTTAGCTACCGCGCGGCGCCGTCTTCCCATTCACTTTCTGTGGTACTTATGTGTTACTACTAGAACTAACCGTGGGAGTGTTGGCCGCGGTAGCTCAATTGGTAGAGCATTGCACGCGTAATGCGAAGACGTGGGATTGTTCCCCGCGTGCGGCAAGTTAATTGTTTGCATCCACTTTGAATTCCATTAATTTATAATTTATTTCAAGTAGTAACTAGTATAAGTAATTTACCCTGTGTTGTCCTTGGTGTCTTTGTTGGCTTCTTATGACATGATTAATAAAAAACGGGCCCCTCGGTTAACCCTCTTTCTTCTCGTTTATTACATAACGAGGGTCTCGAATCCGGTAACATCATTGATGCCTTCAGGTAGCACGTATGGGTTTATTGGCCATGCAGTTGCCCTTTACCCAGAAAGATCACGTACTCGTGATGCCTGTGGCACAATGGATCTTCCACATCCGCCGCCAAGGTTTCTGAGTGGTGCGCTGGTTAACACTCCCAGGGTTAGTTCTAGTAGTAAAACATAAATACTCCAGAAAGTGGATGGGAAGACGGCGCCAGCGGTAGCTCAACTGGTAGAGCATGCATCGCACGCGTAATGCGGAGACGTGGGACCTGCGGCAAGTTTTTTCATCCTCTTTGAATTTCATCAATTTATAATTTCTTTATTTCAATTAGTAAGTACAAGCAATTTTCCTTGTGTTGTCTCGGTGTCTTTGTTTGTTGGCTTCTTATGATATGGGGACTATAGGTCATGTAAAGGTACGTCATCGAAGCATTTCAATTTACTGACCACGGGTATCCGCGCGACTGCCTGCAACGCTTTTTTAGAAGTCAACAGGGCGATAAAGCGACTTGTACACATGGATGCAGATGTGCCAGTTTGACAGCAGGTTAGCTTGCGCTCTTCACCATACTACCTAAATACTACATTATGCGATATCTCAAGCAGCTCTTGCTCAATGTGAGGTGGCCACCAGGCCTTACAGAGAGCGTTGTTACGAGGAACGCGCTTGCTTGCAGCGGTATACATTGTGTCGTCTATAGTGCACGGCGATCGAGTGGCCCTTATCTAATCTGGCATTGGAGTGGAAGTGACGAGACCCGCTCTGACGCTCGAGCCTGCATGTGTGGGCAGCTCTTAATCACAGATTCTCCCCTGTCTGATGCCATACTGTTTCGTCAAAGGCCTAGCGAACAGCTATAGACGCTGATATCAGTCTAATTAATGTATACGCCACAGAGCAATCGGCAAGGTAGACATCGTTTATTGGCGGGGAACGGCATTGCACCAAAACCGATAACGACCTTAACGAAGCGTCCGTACGACCTGCCAATGATGGTGTTCAATCTACACCAGTGCCCATGCCTGTAAGGGTTGCAGCTAACACGCCTCGCTCGCTGGCGTGCGAGCTTAAGTTGGCGCAGCGGAACCCCGCCAAATTTACCGACAAAGTTTGTCTCGATAGCTCAGATCCACGTCTAAAGCTCTCACTTCCGCCGCGGATGACACGAATAAAAGGAGCACATTCTTAAAGTTTCCATCATGCATACTTTTTTTATTTGATATTGTGCCGCTAAGCTTATGTGCAAGAATATGAGGTTCTCTGCCGTGCCTGTTTTCTTGGTGGTGCTTCGTCCGCGCTAAACATGTTGGTACATATGAAGAGCCAGACTAGATTTTGCTCCATATGTGCGCGAAGCCGCTTCCGAGATTTGAAGGGTCAGTGGCAGTGATAACGCGTGCGCGTGCACTTGAGCCCGCTGCATATACAGATGTTAAACCGGAAGAACCAAAAGAAAAAAATTAAATTATGGGGTTTTACGTGCCAAAACCACTTTCTGATTATGAGGCACGCCGTAGTGGAGGACTCCGGAAATTTCGACCACCTGGGGTTCTTTAACGTGCACCTAAATCTAAGTACACGGGTGTTTTCGCATTTCGCCTCCGTAGAAATGCGGCCGCCGTGGCCGGGATTCGATCCCGCGACCTCGTGCTCAGCAGTCTAACACCATAGCCACTGAGCAACCACGGCGGGTAACCAAAAGAAGGTTGCTCATCACACTGCATTCAGGCATATAACGAACGCAATCTCGGAAAATGTAAAGTATGACGTCCACAGCCGACGACCATCATTATATTAATGCGACACATTATCTGCATAATGCTTGGCAATATGCGGTAGGTAGGTTCCTCTCTCGACTCACTTTAAGAACAATAATGTGTGACCGATGTGGGAACCGAACCGCTGTCGTCGAGCATAGCAGCCGGATGCTCCTACGCTCAGGTGCTGCTGCTATGGGTGCTGCTATGCATAAGGTATTTCCGAGGTGACAAACACGGAAATACCTTATGACGAAATTATGCTCCTTGGCCTAGGCAGCTTGAGGAAAACGCGTACGCAGCTTAGGCATGCTGATGGTGATTAGGAATGCAGACTGTACTCTCAGTACGGGAAAATTTCATAGAAAGTGTTGTGTACTAGATTAGGCCACGATGGCACGCACGCTTCTCTCGTTCCAAAGCCAGCCAGCTCTTTGGATCACTCGGCACGTGCGACCCGTGCAAATTTGTCGTCGTCTTTGTGACAGCTCGCGCTTTGAGGCGCCGTGTTAGACCGCGCTATCGTCGGGACCAGCCCACTTTGTCCAATACTGTTCTCGTCGCAGCTTACACTACATAAAAACTTAGCGACGTTGCAGACTTCATGCTCGCCCAAGTTAACCAAATTTTAAATTTTCTTCGCCAAAGTACAAAGGCCATCGTCGTCTTAACATACACCACGTAAACAGTCATATGTACGTGCGAATGCATAACACGCAGTCGCTCATCACGTCACAATCCGTGTTCTCGCTTACGCTCGTCCACTACTTATGTAGATTCCAACAATCGCCATGTCATAGGCTCGCATCGAACGGCCGGCGTAGAAATAATTCCATAGCCGTCATACGATTGTCTACAACGTCGTCATGCTGACTGCTGATCCCAAAACGATGCTGAATAGCTAGGCTCCTGTCAAATGCTTCGCATGACACGGGCTCCCACAGTGCGTGGGAACTGTAATTTTTTTTTCATATCCAGCATATACAGTGGCTTCAATTCAATTATATTATACACAACATCACAATACTGTGCAGCAGCACTCCGTAACAAGCGGCTTTCACAAAGTCGCTCATATTTATTTTTTTAAATGTTCCTAATCCAGCAAATAACGCTGTCTCTAACGTCACAAAATGATTCACACCTACGCACAACATATTCACAGACACATACACTCAAACACGCCCTGCACAAGAAGGCGTATCCCACACGTAATTTGTCCTGTGGGCGGAGCCACACATTTTCTACACTCACACGAGCTTTGCGTCGCACATGAAAGGAGGTCCGTATAAAGAATGAATGTCCGAGGTCTACTCGTATTCTACACCGTTCGCGGTAGCGTTCCAGGAGCGAGATCAGGTGATGCGTCTCGATGGGGACAACCAGGTCCACGGCCCCGACATTTCGTTGTCGTCACGGTATATCACATAACGGCACGTCGATCTCCGTAGAGGGAACGTGAGGATGCTGCGGAGGAGCAGGTGCTTGCGCCCATCACTTGGTTTCTCGGTCTCGATCGACTGCGCCGTCACCAACTCGCAGGTGAGTCACTATAAACAGTGCTCGGTCACGGGCTACCGGCCGAACCCCCGGAAGTTGGGGCTGAACGGCAGGTACCGAGAGAAGGGGATCCTGTTGGCGATGAAGCTGGAACCCGGAGGATCGTAGCACTCCTTGACGGTGACGGACTCTCCCGGCCTGCTGGCGTCGCCGGCGTCCTCACCGCCGCACTCGTGCTCGCGCCAGCCATGGAGACCGCGTTCCTCCGCCGTGCCTGCAGAACGAAGTGTATGGTGAGCGAACTTGCAAAAACTCGTGGCGTGTCTCGAGTGCAGACGCGGCTCATTCGGATAACACTGTCGCGTCGACCTTCGCATGCACCTGGCAGGTATTCTAGTTCGCAGAATAGCGCAGAAATGAACTATAGTTAAAAAGTTATTCAGCGAAGTCCTTACACTGGCATTTCCAGGATACCATAAGTGGCTTGCATTGTTGTCTCGCTCGTTTTCGGGCTGACAAGAGTGGGAGGGACCTGTGGCACAGTGACTATACATGGCCTTCTGCTGCTGAGCTCAAGGTCACAGGTTTGTTTACCGGCCACGGTGACCACATTCGGACGCGTAAATTCATATGCCCGTTAAAGGATTCCAGGGGCCGAAATTAATTCGTCCCCCCCCCCCCTCCCCCTCCGGGACCGCTCACCGGGACCCCTCAGTGTTGCTTTGGGACATTAAACCGTTAAACCTCGTAATTTTATTCTACTCTGTAACAAGAGTAATGGTAGTTTCATAAATGCATGTCTATATAGTTTCTATAGTATCGCTTCTGTATAGAACTCACCAGGCACCGTGTTGTCCAGGAAGATGCCCACGAAGCCGCCGACAAACATGCTTGTGCTGAGGAGTACGCGGATCACCTGGTCCACTTCTTCGCTTCCTGTAATAAAAGTCCGACTGCGGGCTCCGCCTTCTACGAGTGAGGTGCCAGCAAACAGGCGACACCAACCCCAGCTTTGTTTCGTGCGCGCCTAAAACGGCATGCTTGCAGCATTTCCGTAAACACGCGCGACATTTACTGCAGAGAGTCACGCCGGATCAGGAGGCAAAAGAACACGACAGGAGAATCGAGTGCAGCATCTGCACGTGTGTTTAGACTCACCAAAGCGTAATATATATATAATTGTATTTGACCATTCGTCGTTCAGTGCTCTCAGGGCGACCACGCGGTTAGAATCGTTGCTCATCCCGAGAGTTGCTTGCGGACTTCGAAATGGACGGCAAATGCATACATCTGCGATATTACGTTATAGTACGGTGATTTCGCAACTAATTAAGGCCACTCCGCCGTCTACTTTAGCCGCCTGGTTCGCTAATATGGTAAAGAGAATGCACCGGATTAGGTCTTGTGTTACATCCCCGGACAAGTCTGCCTTTCGGTGACATCGACATGCGCCCCTTGGTAGTATTCGGGTGAATATTGCAAAGGGCAGGCGGGTGACAATATTTCCTTATGTGAAACTTTCTGCAATTCGTAATTTTCAGTGCAATCGACTGCAAATAAGTTTAAGGCTGTGCTGAAAAAGTCAGTTAATGACCTGAAAATCAGCTTCTAGAGATTTCGGCGGTCGCCGGCCGCGCGCTGCTTGTTCGCACTTACCCGTGGCGATAGACGTCGGGTGTCGGCGCACCCAGTCCGGCACGCACAGGCCGAGGAACAGAGATGCGCCCAGCACGAACAGGTTTCGGGACGAGTTGAGGTCCACGAACTGCAGGCTGCTCAGACCCACGGCCGAGACGACGCTGAACATGACGATGAAGATGCCGCCCATGATGGGCTCCGGTATGGCGGCGAACAGGGCGCCCACCTTGCCGACCATGCCCAGCACGAGCATGATGCCCGCTCCGTATTGGATCACCCGCCGACTAGCCACCTGCGTTTGACCGCACCCTGCAGGTTACGCGCCGGCATCGCCTTGCGACATGTTTGCGCTCCTTGCAGGGTCAATAAGAGAATTGAGGTGCTTATATTTCGCTAATACCTATCTCTTATCTGCGGTCTTCGTGAGCCATCAGCTCACTCAGAGCGGCTGTAGTGCGTGCTGCAGCAAGCCATATTATACTTCTCATTACATTTTCGTTGATTACCTTGCTAAGACACAATGAGGTTTGCTAACGTATAGCGCTTACACGACTGCCTAGAATGATACACCTGCTCCGGGAAAATGACAACCACTGGATTGTGAGACCGGCGCCAGAATTACCGAACGCGGCCTTTAGTGCCTTATTTCGGTGAAGCAGCGCACTAGGAAAAAGGCGTTCACACAAAGATGAAAGATGACGACATACGCAGGCGTTGAACTACATGCATTATTGTTTTGTTGCTCAAAGACGCGCTTTTTTTTAGTAAGCGTTTCGGTAAGCGCACGTGTTGTCGGACAGCAGCATGGCGAGGAATACAAGAGCAAAACATTAACAAATAGACGAAGATGACCACCACTGTGTGCGCTCAATATGGAATCAAATGCCGAAGTATAGCGGCGTGCTTTTTCTGAAAATGATTCTGAGGAGCAGCTGATACACGTGTCCTTCCACTTGTCGATTTCTGGTGCTTAGTTTGTTACGTTCCCTGCGCACAACCTTTGTTTTTGTGAGCGCGGGTGAGCAGCCGCAATCTCTACAGTGAAATGCCAAGTGTGCCAAATCTTTAGCTGTGCAGTGATGGCTGTGTTCCGTAAGCCTCGTATTAAGGCCATCAGCCTGTCTGCCCAATAGATATCTTGCCACAGGTCAGATGAATCGATTAACTTTCCGCTCCATGCATGCCATAGTTAGGGATTTCTGTGCTTGATTGGGCAGGAACGAGTTTCTTTCTTTTTCTCCAATGAGCTTTTTGCACAGCCCCGATAATCGCACATGTGCAAACACCCCACCGACGCCAGCTTTTCTACCTGCCTTACGCAGATTGCGGTAAACTTTGTCCATATGAGGTATGGCTACCACTGTTTTCACAGTTCATATATCACTGCGTGTGGCTCCGCCCGATTTCTTTCCGTAAGCTTTCTGCCATATTGAAACGAAGAGCATCGAGGGGTACCCGGAGTGCATGAGGCGGCTTACTTGGGTTTGTGAAGCTGACCTCACATTTGTTATCGCATAACTTTAGCAGTGCTTTTATAATTTCCCCCTTTCGTTTGAAATTTTATAAGCAATAGAGACCGAGAAGTGAGAAGACGTGTGCATCACTGCAGCTGCCCCTCTGTATCATTTTTCTGAAAAAGCGTCCCGCTATACCTGGGTAATTGTTTCTATCTTGAGCGCACCCAGTGATGGTCACCTTCGTCTATTTGTTAATGGTTTGTTCTTGTTTTCCTCGTCATGCTGCTGTCACAGCGCGTGCGCCTACCTGACTACGCGCGCCTGCCACTGACTAAACAAGCGCGTCTTTGAACAATAAACCAATAGTTGCCGTTCAGCGCCTGTGTATGTCCTCATCTTTCATGTTTGTGTGAACGTCTTTTTTCCTAGTGCGCTGCTTCAGCAAAATCATGAGTCACCAACTAGCCTATCAGTATCCACTAGGTGCCTTATAGTTGATGGTGATACTTGTTCAAACTCATACCGACGGCCGCAGTGACCGACTGGCCCAAGTGCAAGGGATCGGTCAAATTACGCCATATTTGTACCGTGTATACGTTGATAATCACGTGTAAACGTTCAATTTTTCTCCTCCTAATTATACGACCCCGTGAGTAAATTGTGTTGGGTAGACGTCGTGCATTCTCCACGACTCTTGTTTGTTTGAAAACGTAGTTATTATGTTTTTTTTTCTAGGGATATTTCTTTTCTGGACGATCCGTCCTCCGCTGAAAGTGGATGGGAAGGGGGTGACAGGTTGGGGTACCTAGGTGGTTGGAAGGTGATGGTAGGAGGGAGGCTTCTCTTTTGTTACCCTGATGGGGATCACTGATCAGGCTATCTTGATCGCTGAATATCCCCAGAAGGTTAGCCCCAAGAAATGCAGGATCCCGGACTCGACTGAGGAGGCGCGGCCATGTCATCACGAGTTTTTTTTTTTCTTTTTCATGGACAGTTACCAAATCCCATCAAACTTTAAGGTCTTTCTCCGTTGGTATACTATCATCAGCACCCTTCGTCGGCGCGCACCGTGTCAGGCAATACCGAGAATTAAAACATTTAGCGGCAGCCCGACCGTGCGCGTGTCATGTTTGTGTACCAGTGCTTTACTGCGGTTATATAGGATTCGCCACGAGGCGATTTTCGTACTAGTTTTCATTCGTCAGAATTTGGGCTTCTTCGGTTGGCTATTTAGAATTTAGAACAGCGCAACACAGGTCAGTGCTGTGTGCGTCCTCTTCTGTCCCCGTCCCGTTTCGCGCTGTTCTAAATTCCAAATTTGTTTCCGTTCAATTATGCTTCAATGGCAGCGCGAAGGACACCCAACCTTCTGCGGGAACACGAGAAACGAAACCGACGTTATACGAGCCGAGTAAACGGCAAGAAAACACGTCGGGCGTCTGTATAGAGCACCGTTCTCGATCAGCACGTTGCACGGCCACCGCGTCGCGCGCGCGTTACCTTGGTGATGCCGATGGCGCCGATGTTCTCGCTGTACGAGGTGAGCCCGCAGCCGGCGCCCCAGGCTGCGGCCAGGATGGAGCCCAGGCCCTCGACCATGATGGCGCGGTTGACGGCGTGCACGGGCGGTGCGGGGGCACCGGAGAGGCGCGCGCACGCGTGGTAGTCGCCCACGGACTCGACGACCGAGACGAGCACGCCGGCCAGCAGCCCGACCACGGCGCCCACGCTCACCGTCGGGAGCCCCCACTGGACTGCACGGCGGAAGGTATATACGATGTCGCGTGAGCGGCGGGCGCCTTGGCAACGCGGGGAGGGACGTGTATATACTCAGTCCCTGAGCTGCCGAAATCGTTTCGAAGGGGCTCCAGAACCATCCCGAAGTAGAAATAAATAAATAAATAAATAAATAATCCGGGGAAATCAACGCTAAGAACCCGTAAGGAACATTTACATCTACGCTGCAAATCAAAACGTGATCCGGTTTTGCAGCGACGGTTGTTTCGAGTGATTAAAGAAACAACGAAAAAAAGGAGGAATACAAAGAAAAAAGAGAGAATATGAAGCAGAATCATAATTTTTTTCGGGCATATGTTAATAGCAGCGGTGGACAACGGATATTATGCGGCAATCTCCCGTATGCTCCGTAATTAGCGACATGCACTAATTAACTTTCAAATAGTATAGGTCTAACGCTCATATTGAAATTGTGGACGTAAATTGTGGACCAGTGCTCAAGGCATGTTTTGTTAGCAAGAGTATTCTGACAATAGGACCAGTTTCGAGGTATGTCTCTCGCCACAGCATTGTCCCCTAATGTCATTACATACTCCCCAAAGATCTTAAGTTAATGAGATTATTAGTAAAGCTTATAAATTCTTAAATGTATTGGCGATTTCGCGCAAATTCTGACGCTCGAGATACCGCAGCTACGAAGCTTGGTCAGTAAAAATGCTCGATTTGTTCCTAATCACAAATTTTCAATAATGTAATGTACGGGGTGATCATCTTTAAGCTATTCCGGAATTTTTAATAATCCCCTGTGGCAGATAATTTTTGTCCTTGAACTAGATTATTCAGAGAGGCGGATATAACTTGCACGAGAAATCAACTAATTAAGAAAGGTGAACTAATTAACTTAATTATTTACTTTACGGCATATATGGCAATTGACGAATGGTAGCCGGTGAGCTTGCAAGACGTATCCGCTTGCAATGAATTTCCAGAATGATACCAGTTTAGAGATAGGCGCCACCTAACTCGCCGTAAAAATGCACTGTTGTTCCACTTTTAACAAAACACTCTTGTATACATTGAAGGACAAAAGCAACTGGAACGCCCATATATTTTGTCCCACTTTTCGGGGAAATAGTATCTCTAAAGTGGTGCCACCCCGGATACTTATTTAAAGTGGATACGCCTTGCAAAGCCACCGGCTACAATTCGTAAATTGCGAGCTGTGCCACAAAGTAATTAATTGAGAATTTATTTAACGAATGTTTGTTAATTAGTTGAATATGTGTTTCGATTTCCCATGCTGGTAATGTTCGCCTCTTCGAATAATCAAGCTCAAGGGCAAGAATTACGCTATCTGCCACAGGCAATTAAAAAAAAAAGATTCCTGATAACTTGAAAATGATCAGCCCGTAGTTGTAGCTGGAGCAATCGGTATGTAACGTTGACAAGCTTTATGTATCGAATACGTTAAGCGACTAACGCTCATGCCGACTCCGGACAAATACGAGAGAACCAGGAATTCACAGGCTGCTGTCACTGTACAAATGAAAATGCCGATGAGCTGCCATAGAATGCAGCGCCAGACATCGTGTGTACACTTACACGGATAGGCGACGTTGAACCAGTCGCTCTCCTTCAGGGCCCTCAGCTTGGTGTCCGTACGGGCAGCGCTCTCGGGGCCGACGGCGTTGGTGAGGGTCAGCGCCAGGCAGATCAGCCACATGATCCCGATGGTCATGATTATCTAGAGGAACGGAGGGCGGCACGGGAGAAGTGAGCTCGTCTCTCTGCTTACTCGCGCGCAGGCTGGTGGCAGCCAGCTGAGGAAGCAGTTCTATGAAATAGTCCGTCTCCGGGGCAAATATATTTAGGAGACAACAACAACGGCAGAGTAGACCATCATCTTAGTCTACAGAACAAGAATGGAGTACTGGGAGTGTTGGAAGATTCACGATTCACAGAAGAAAAAAAAAGAAAGCCAGCGAGCGAGCGAGAGAGCGAGAGCGAGAGGACGACAAGAAAAATGGCAAGACAAATGTCGTCCCTATACTTCTTTCGTGTCTCCGACTTTCTGCGCTGTAAGTTATGTGAGCATACAGTCTTTCTGTGTCAGAACGCTAATAGAAATTTTGTAACTTACTGTGAAAACAACGACATAAATATTAAATTGGCGGTTTAACGCCCCCAAACTGCACACGGTTATACTCGTATATATGTGAGAGTCATCGTAGTGGAGGGCTTCGGATTAATTTTGGCCACCTGGAATTCTTTAGCGTGCACCTAAGTTTCAGTATACTGTGCATAGCGTTCTTGCATTCCCAGCCTGTTAGAATACGGCCCCCACGGCTGGGTATCGAACCCGCGCCCTCGTGTTCACCAGCGGAACGTCATAGCCAATGAGTCACCGCGGGGGGTCAAAAACAAGAAACGACCTACGAGGAAGAAAACAGCCCGAACTCAGCCGCAGGCTAGAACCCTGCCCGAAATTGTGTCATGGGCTACACAACTGGCCGAAGCCCTAATCTGTAGAAGTGCAATCTCGAACAATATAACAGGGTGTCACTGTTTTTAAGCAACGATTCCTCACGATGCGTGGATTAGAAGCTGACATGTTAACACGAAACAACTAGCTTTCCCGTCAAGCATTTAATTTTACTGAACACTTTTATGCGGGACACATGTCACGGTTTAGCCACTACGGCGTCTTGGTAGTAATTAGGGCGTACGTTCCACTCCATGCTTCCCGAATGTGTACATTAAAAAAAGAAGAAGTCCTTTACCGAGATTCATTTTGTGGAATATCACGATGGAGACTGCTTGATAATCATCGTGTTCACTTCCTCTTTTCAAGCGTCCATGTAAAGTCGCGAGCAAAAGGTTGACGACCAATGGCTGAAATCAAGTGGCACGTGTTCGACCAATGCAGTGCACTGAAGCAATCCCACGTTGCGGAGTCTGCGCTATACATTTTCATTTTTTGCTGACGCCGTTGTTTTAGTATGTTGCTCGCAAGTGTACGTATTGCGCTTGTTCCTGTACTTCGTAGAAACTAGAATTCAATAAAATACGCAGAGAAACTGTAAGCGAGCAAAAAGTGAGCAACTGTGTATACCAACCGGGAATAGCGAGAAGAAGGCCATCCTGCGCGGCCGGTGGGGTTCCTTTCGGTGCTTGGTGCCCAGCACGGGCACGCGCACGTTGCGCAGGTACTGAGAGAACAGCGTCACCAGCGCGACAGTCCTGCGATGCAATAAGCGTAAAAAAAAAAAAGACATTGCAGTGGCTCCGCAGATTTCCGTCGTAATTACACATGCACGTTGCTCAGAGCTTGGCACACGGGTGACCAAACGTCTACTTAGACGGCATATCCTGCGAGCTCTATTAAGCCCAAGTTAACTGTTTATCTCCCCTTAGCTGAACTGTGGAGGTGTCGCCAGAGTCAGTCTCACGGTACGACATCGAGTTTATTTTTGGCCTCGGATAATTGTTACAAATTCGCGCACGCACGCACGCACGCACGCGTGCTTTCTAAGCCGCGTGGATCCCCTGATATCCATGAATACCCGGAGAAAACCACAAGCTATAGGATCATAAGAACTACCATATCCACACGTCATATTTTGAACTGCCAGGAAAACGTTTTGGACGTTTTATACTTCAAGATGCATGTGTACAGCACGAAAAAAAAAAGACGTTGACATAAGTGAAGAAAAAGCAGGACGAGCGCTGATTTCAAAGTGAAATTTATTACACAAAGTAAAGAAAAATTCACCGACGTTTACGATACTATCTCATGCAAAATTTGAGCGCATATCGCGATGTATTGGCAGGCGCGGACAATCTGTCTCGTGTGGCACGTTGAAAACGGAGCTAAGTGCGGCTCGACTGCCTCGCTAATCGGGAGATCACGAGAGGCAGCGCGTGGGTGAGGCGTGGGCGCGATTCATAGCAGCCGGCGCAGACAGACCTCAGCTCACGCAGCACTTTCATACAGACGACGCGCGTTACTCTGGCGCCATCTCGTAACCATCGTCACCGCAATTCCCGTCTTGCGCGGCCCTACGTTTCTCACGCTTTCGCCATACCCTCCTCCTTCACTTTCTTCCTCGCGCTCTCCTCGCTGTCTCCGTCTTTCATCTCCCACTGCGCTCCACGTTCGCTTTCATCTTTTGCTCTGTTCGTTTGCTCGCTTACTGCTCGCGGACGAAGCAAAATGCTGATGTGAGGTCCCGTGACGCGCCGTCCAGCCCTGCAAATCCGGATTCGATCCTTCGTCTGGATGCACCATTATGAGAGACAACGCCGACGCTCGTCGCAGGGACGGGCGACCTATGAGCTGCGCTCTAAAATTAAAACAATAACAAAGTCACCTGTACGTCCATATGCAACATGGAACCACATGCAACATGGAACCATACAAACTCGCCCAAGCTCCCACGCTTTTATGTCTGATACATTAGTCTCAGTTTGCTAACATGATTAAGCTGCTTTGGCATAGGCCAAATCATCTATCTTAACGAGAACAAACGAAGGTCCCGATGTCAGATTTAATCAAAGGACAACTGTGGTCGCACTTATTCGTCGTCGTCAATCCTGTTTCTTGTTTTTAATTCGAGGGCGATAACGAAACTCGGAGAACGAGACTTTACAATTGTCGTCGCCATTACCTTGCGAAACTTTTAATTCTGTCTTTCGACAGCGGGTGCTCGCCAAAGAGGAGGTCACCCTACAGAGCCAGTAAACGCGGACACTGTTGGGCACTCTTGAAGACTACAGAGAGACCGACTGCGGATCAGAGTTCGAAAAATTCTGCTTGACAGCCTCTCGGAAACTAAAGTCAGCGTAGGGTATGAGGCATTGGGCAACTGCGAAAGGCTGCCCAATTCGGTAGCCTTTCGGGAGGCCAGTTAAATGAATGAATGAACTTTATTGTACGAAGGGACTCCGTGTGGTTAATCTCGGGCGGAGCCCTCTCGTATTGAGACTCACTGGCCGCGGCAGGCCACTTAGTCCGGTCAGTTAAGTGCTGCGTCCGCCGTGTTAACATGACGTCCTTGCCGAGAATAAATACATAAATCAATTGAATTCTGCGGTTGTGCGTGCCAAAACCATGATCCTATTATGAGGCACACTGTAGTGAGGAACTCCATTATTAATTTTAACAACCTGGGGTTCTTTAACGTGCACCTATACAGTCTTTGCAGTTCGCCCCCATCAAAATGCCGCCGCCGCGGCCGGGATCGATTCTGCGACCTCGAGCTGGGAAATGCAACGCCACAGGCACTAAGCTACCACGGCGGGAGCCCAGAAACAATACCTACTCGATTGCATGCTTCGTACTCGCACCTATGCGAACCGCCCGTATAGTTTCGCCTGCGGAAGCGGTGTCGGTATAATGAAGGAGCGTGCGCAGAGTTGCGGAAAGGCGCTTACGACAGGGCGATGGGCCAGTTAGTCTGGGCGTGGTGCGACGCCTCCGGGAAGAGCGAGAGCCCGATGAGCGCAATGGTGGGCGTGATGCCCAATGGCGTGATCCAGCGGGTGAGCAGGCCCACCAGGCCCGTCGCGCCGGCCAGCACCTCGAACACGGAAGCGACCATGATGGCACCTTGCACCTGCGATGATGGCGCGCCGACAGAAAAAGAAAGGGAAATGAACAAAAGGTGTAAATGGGCTTATGAATGGGCGTTATGTAACCGAATGAGAAAGCTGGTTGTCTCTTTGGCTTAAGTTGGATATCCTTGCGTTAACGATAGGCGTGCTCAGCAAACTACCGCTTTCGCAGAAGTTCTGGCCTAGGCCTCTGCAGGCATTAATGCACTATTCTGATTTCTCGTCCCGTCACGGCCAATTGATGAATAATTAGCCCAATTGAGGGCGCGCTCCGCCTCTACCTGTCAAGGCAACCTTTTGTTGCACCAATTATCAGCTTACAGATCGACTACGCTATTCACGACGGAAGGCAGCCGATTCACCTGTTAGAACAACTTGTTTTATATATGACGTCATGGAACAATGTTTTATGAGATCAACACTTTCACAAGATGCTAGGATGCGTCCGCTTCAAAGCGACCAGTTGCCTTCGCCCCAAAATATCACGTACTCCTGACGCCTGCGGCAGAAAGGATGTTCCACATCCGCCGCCAAGGCTTGTGAGTGGTGGCACTGTCTAGCACTCCCAAGGTTAGTTCTAGTAGTAAAACATAAATACGCAAGAAAGTGCATAGGAAAGCGGCGCCGCGGCAGCCCAATTGGTTAGAGCATCGCACGCGTAATGCGAAGACGTGGGTTCGTTCCAGAGCCTCGCCCGGAACTGTGCAACCGTGGACAAATGTAACGCGAACGCGTTAGGCCCTATCTAGAAAGCGGTTTTTCATTTATGTTTGCATAACTTCGTCGGTGTGACATCGGCATGATTTAGGCGTCTAACGCTTAATTTGGGAACTTGCACCATACTTCAGGGAGCCGGATAGCTCGCGATGCGAAACCACTCTCGAGTTATTACTTGCAAAAGCAGACGACATGTGTTACCGCAACGACAGTCGACATTACGACGAAATGTGTGTCGGCCCCTAATGAAGGACTTGGATTGTGATTGGTGAAGTTCAGAAGCCTCATTCCGGGGATTATTTTTGTCGGGGGGGGGGGGGGGGGGGGCGCCGGGGTGGCATCGTGCTCTGGATGCCTCGCAACCGACATGACAGCCTACGTTCCGTTACACACATGGCTGTGCGCGTCGCCTCGTTCGTCTCCGCCTCGCGGTGCGCTTTGAAAGAGGACGCGCCGAACGAGGTACTTATAAATTACAGGCTTAAGCTTCGCTTAAAGACGGCGCTGGGGTGGAGCGATTGCCGGCAATTCCGGCAAGGCTGTAGATCCGCCTGCAGCCAACAACATTTTCCTCCTTGTGCGAGCTCTATGCTTTCATCAAGGCAGTTTTAATAGCAGTTGTCAGGCGATATATGCTCGCAGAGAACCATCAGTCCAAGCTCTCGGCACCAATGGCAACCAGAGCGCGAGCCTCGCGCCACAATGACGACCGCACTGCGTGCGTCTTCTTCACTACACTTTATGTTTTTTTCGTTCGCGATATATGTACGTTTGTGTATGTATGTATGTATGTATGTATGTATGTATGTATGTATGTATGTATGTATGTATGTATGTATGTATGTATGTATGTATGTAGGTATGTAGGTAGGTATGTATGTATGTATGTATGTATGTATGTATGTATGTATGTAGGTATGTATGTATGTATGTATGTATGTATGTATGTATGTATGTGTGTGTGTGTGTGTGTGTGTGTGTGTGTGTGTGTGTGTGTGTGTGTGTGTGTGTGTGTGTGTGTGTGTGTGTGTGTGTGTGTGTGTGTGTGTGTGTGTGTGTGTGTGTGTGTGTGTGTGTGTGTGTAGGCGCGCGCGCGCGCGCGCGTGCGTGCGCGTGCGTGCGCGATACCAAACACGTGGAGGACATGGCGCATTTCTGGCACTTGCCATCGCTTCTGGCGTATGCAGCCCGCAAAAGCCTGGCTTTCGAGAGAGCGAGGCATCGCCGAAGGAATAATTTGGACACCATCTATTGTCCACGATATGCCTCAAATGCCACCACAGGAGGATGGGTGTCGCGATGTGAAACGGAGATAAATGAAGATGTCATAAATAAATAAATAAATAAATAAATAAATAAATAAATAAATAAATAAATAAATAAATAAATAAATAAATAAATAAATAAATGCGTCTCAGAAAAACCCAAAGCTCCATTTAGATGCCCGTCAGAAAAAAAAAAAAAAAGACGCGAAAAATATGCTGCATGCGTTAGAGGATGAGCTCGCAGACGTACGGCGTGCTCGCCAGCGTCACTCGTCTTGGTGAGCGCGCAAGTTAGAAAGAAATAAAAGGAAAGCGCCGGATCTGTTACCACCTTTTGCGAAGGACGTTCGGATGAGCTAGAGATGCGAGCGTCATTCAAGGTGATTTACTTAACCTACCTCTACAGCCCCCCCCTCCCCCCCCCGCCCCGCCCCCCACGACTGCATCTGCGCGTGTGTGCTCTTTCCGGGACATTACCTGCCGAGGGGGACGAGGTGAGGGCTTGTCACGCGCGGATTCCCGATGCACTATAGCCTGGAGCTCAGCTCCTGCGTATCGCGTCAAGCCGTTAAAAAAAAAAAAAAGCAAAGCTCCCGCTGAAGTTATGCAACAGGTACACGGCAGGGTGGGGTCACGCAAGAATTAATGTCCGTCAGAGTGATAAAACAGAACGACACCGAGTGCAACTGTGCGCCGCCAGCGAATCTATATAAGCGCACGTACGCGCAGCTATGAGACTTCAAAGCCCGGAAGGCACGGTGTCGTCCTGCGTTTCACGACGAGTGCTCCCTCGAGATAGCTTGCGAATTACGAACGCGGAACACAGGCATCTCCGTGACTTCCGTGCGATGCGATAGCGACCGTCGATTGCACTCCTCGTTTCTTTTTTTTTTATGGGTATAGTGTACTATACTGCCGATACGTTTCGAGATCCTTCTTCAGAGATAATGCGAGTCGCGTAAACTGACTGTTCAAGTTTGAGCTGGACGTGAACCCATTTCTCCCGTTGTTTTAGTGTCCAGACGTCGTCGGCCACGGTATACAAACTAAGCTCTGAGCTTGTCTATAGTTCCAACGTGCACCCATACCCCCGAAGACAAACCGTCTGGAAGCTGTGAGCCAGGGGTGATAAAATAATGTGGTCCGCTGGTAAATAGCCTTCAAAAAAAAAAAAAAAAAACTTTATGGCTCCGATTCTTTTACTTGCTGTACTTACTAGAATTTCCTTAAGAAATAGCTGCATAATTTTCTTACGAAACATGTTCTGGTGGCACTAATAATTGTGCTACGGCGATGGCTATCAATCCGTCTACTAACTTAATAACGCTGCGCACGCGTAATGCGGAGGTTGTGGGCTCGACTCCAACCGATGATAAGTTATATCTTCGACCATTTGAATTCCCCCCCCCCCCCCTTCATTATTTTCTACATTTCAATTTCAACTACAGCTAATTTCCCCGATGCTTTCCTTGGCTTCAGTGTCTATTGACCTTATATTCATATTAACGAAATCGAGCCCCTCGGTTCCCCTTCTGCTTGGAGGGGACACTTCTTCACATCACCTGTCATCCGCCCAAACTGGTGCGTCCGCGCCGGAGAAGGGGTCAGTCCCCCCCCCCCCCCCCCTTCCCTGTTCGAGCACAGTGATGTGCCTAGCTCCCTTTAGAGGGAAAGCGCTACCAACCCCCGGATTGGTGGGACGTGATGTCACCCGTCTCCTGGCGCCGGATTGGGGGTAGGCAACTGGACAATGACAACGCAGGGGGGTTAAAAAGAGAGACGAACGCTTGGATAGATTGGCAGCTGGAACTTCATCATGAACTTATTTTTCTGTACTTCTTGCAAAACTCTTGTACATAATGTAATTAAACGTGTGTTTAAACGCCTTGGATCTCGGGCCCAGCCCCACGCTCCCTTACTCCTCCACGCTATACCACACAGCTTCGGACCCCCGGTCGCAACAATTTCTTTCAACGAAAAAAGGAAAAAGAAAAAAGAAAAACAATGTGGCATTTTAAATTGTGAGGTTTCACGTTACGAATCTGGCACGATGTGCTATAGGTTCGACGCCGTAGTGTGAGACTCCGAATTAATCTGGACCATCTGGAGTTCCCTAACGTGCACCTAAATTGAAGTACATAAGCGTTTTTGCAATTGGTCTTCATCAAAATGCGGCAGCTGCGGTCGTGATTTGAACCCGTGGCCTCGTGCTCAAAAATTTAAGTAGGACTCTTGCGAGCAGTTTTCTTGACAACTGGCCTTCCAGAGGCATACGCGTGTTCATGACGAGCAAACCTATAAGTAGTCGAGATTTCCGCTGGCAGTTATAAAATGACTGCACGATTAAATATAATTTTGAAGGCGATATATGTAAGGCTCTGCCTTACGAACTCAGACAATATCAATGGTAAGAGAATGCTTTCGAAAACAAAACGTTTTCTCCGTTTAGAGTCGAGAATGCGACGGTTCTGCTGCCAAGATGAATATTAAATATGTCCTCCAAAACAGCCCGAGACCCCTGTAGGGAAATGCGGCTCGCGAATGACCGCCATACGTTCGAAAAGCCCTTGGATCTGGTGCTGCTACTGCTGCTGTTGTTGTTGTTGCGTTTCTCGCATTCATTTCTGCTGGAATTTCAACCTTGGCCTGTATTGGTGAGTCCGAGCCGTTAGCAGAAGCCTAGCGACTGCAACTAAAGAAAAAAAAAACGAAGATATTACAATAGCAAGACGCCCCCAAAGGACCGAAATCGGGAATAAATGATCGTTGCTTCTTTTCCATTGACGTTTGTTATGCGTTAACCAGTGTTGCGGGGTGTGCGCTTATGGGCGACCTTCAACTTATCTCCAACCGGCAAGGGAGTCAAGGCTAAGCCACCGTATCAAGGCTGCCGGATCTCGCATTCTCAAACCACGTGCTTTCTTTTTTTCTTCTTGGGCTGCACGTCTGAGTGCGCAGGAAAAGAAACACGCAGGCGGTGGTAGACGGCTGTGTAGCCCACGCTTCACATGTGGAGACTTTCCAGTACAAAGTGTCTGGCTTGAGGTATCAGCGGTCGCGTTATAGCAAACATAATATGAAAATTCTCACCCCGTCATACTCATCTATTCCTAACTATAACTATTCTTGTGCGTCTGAGCAAAAGTGGGCGAGGCGTACTTCACCAGATTGCTATCCTTACTATCGCTGCCTTCAGGTAAAATGCGAGCGCATTCCCTGACGATATTGCCGTTTGACGGCTCGGAAATTCAGGTAGGCGACCTGCTTCTCAATCTTGTGAGGCCTACGGTTCAAGTATGTTCCACAAGCTGATATAATGAGATGTGTACTAATGTGGAGGAAAAAAAAAAACCTATATGACCGAAGGTATCGCTATAGTTTTCGGTCCGGTCTTGCTGACAGACAAGCTCAAATTCAGGTGGTAAATCAGCTGACAGCGCACATTTTTGGCCGAAAGAATCATTTTACTTCATATACCCTGAGTTAACA